>NC_064232.1:6767932-7067932 GCF_023101765.2 Spodoptera frugiperda
AGGCCCCAGGGTTGGTGACAATTGTCTTTTAATCTGCCATCAAGCCTGCCTAGATTATATGAATACTTTACCTTATATTTGCAGGCCACAAGCTACTGGTAGCGAACGAAGACTCGTCGTCCATCAACACGCCGGCCGTCGCCGCCGCCTACTCCGTCAGGAAATATGTCTCGCAGGTACGCACATACATACATACATATATCATGACCAAAGGCCTCTTCTCACACGGAGGTTTGAGCTTCATACTACGCTTTCTCAATGCCGGTTGGCGATTTCAAATTTATAATATATAGTTAATTATGTTTTATTATTTTCGTCTTACTCATTTAACTCTTTGACGAGAAACTCGCTCCCGCTCATACCTTTGCGCGATGGAAACCGGGTTCCTGAAACCGGTACGGCATTATTAAATGATAAATGATATTTATTTGTGCAAATAGGTTAAAATGTAACTCTTTTATACGTCAATCAATTAATATCTTAATACTGAATTGTTGTGTTTTTATTGGTTACAGGCGCGAGACGAAATCAGTTTCGAAGTGGGCGATATGATCTCGATCATAGACATGCCTGGTAAGTTTTACATACATAATTATATGAAATAGCACACACACACACAACGTCACGCCTTTGATCCCCGAAGGGGTAGGCAGAGATGCACATTACGGCACGTAAGGCCGCTATACAATGTACACCCACTTTTCACCATTTGTGTTATAAGTCCCATGTAATATTTTGTACTCGACCAACGAGGCAGTGTTGTAGTCTCGCAGAATAGCAAATTATTATTATTTACTAAACTAAACATTACAGGCATGTCATCTTACTATCCTACTAAAATATTATAAATGAGAATGTTCGTGTATTACTAACTTCCATATCTCATATCCTAATCTCTTTAATGACATAGGGGAGTCTTTTCCCCTTGCTATACCTCTCACCCTACCTCCTCTTGCTATACCTTTCACCCCTCCTCCTCTTGCTATACCTCTCACCCCCCTCCCCTTGCTATACCTCTCACCCCCTCCTCTAGCTATTCCACTCACTCACCCCCTACCTTTGCTATACCCCTCCCCCTCCCCCCTTGCTATACCTATCACCCCCCCCTATTGCTATACTTTTCACCCTCTTTCGCCTTGCTATACCTCTCTCACTCTGTACATAGCAATCGAAAGGAGGCTTATTCCCTTGCCCTTTTTCCCCATCCCCCCTCCCCCTAGCCACACACATGCTGATGGTGCCAAGTTCCGCCAGGTCCGGCGGAGTCGCTGTGGTGGCGCGGCAAGCGCGGGTTCCGCGTGGGGTTCTTCCCGCACCACTGCGTCGCCGTCATCGGGGACAAGGTGCCCAGGCATATGACGCAGCCGCCGCCTATTGTCGGGTGAGTAGAGGGGACAGTGGGGATTAGGGTTCCGCGTGGGGTTCTTCCCGCACCACTGCGTCGCCGTCATCGGGGACAAGGTGCCCAGGCATATGACGCAGCCGCCGCCTATTGTCGGGTGAGTAGAGGGGACAGTGGGGATTAGGGTTCCGCGTGGGGTTCTTCCCGCACCACTGCGTCGCCGTCATCGGGGACAAGGTGCCCAGGCATATGACGCAGCCGCCGCCTATTGTCGGGTGAGTAGAGGGGACAGTGGGGATTAGGGTTCCGCGTGGGGTTCTTCCCGCACCACTGCGTCGCCGTCATCGGGGACAAGGTGCCCAGGCATATGACGCAGCCGCCGCCTATTGTCGGGTGAGTAGAGGGGACAGTGGGGATTAGGGTTCCGCGTGGGGTTCTTCCCGCACCACTGCGTCGCCGTCATCGGGGACAAGGTGCCCAGGCATATGACGCAGCCGCCGCCTATTGTCGGGTGAGTAGAGGGGACAGTGGGGATTAGGGTTCCGCGTGGGGTTCTTCCCGCACCACTGCGTCGCCGTCATCGGGGACAAGGTGCCCAGGCATATGACGCAGCCGCCGCCTATTGTCGGGTGAGTAGAGGGGACAGTGGGGATTAGGGTTCCGCGTGGGGTTCTTCCCGCACCACTGCGTCGCCGTCATCGGGGACAAGGTGCCCAGGCATATGACGCAGCCGCCGCCTATTGTCGGGTGAGTAGAGGGGACAGTGGGGATTAGGGTTCCGCGTGGGGTTCTTCCCGCACCACTGCGTCGCCGTCATCGGGGACAAGGTGCCCAGGCATATGACGCAGCCGCCGCCTATTGTCGGGTGAGTAGAGGGGACAGTGGGGATTAGGGTTCCGCGTGGGGTTCTTCCCGCACCACTGCGTCGCCGTCATCGGGGACAAGGTGCCCAGGCATATGACGCAGCCGCCGCCTATTGTCGGGTGAGTAGAGGGGACAGTGGGGATTAGGGTTCCGCGTGGGGTTCTTCCCGCACCACTGCGTCGCCGTCATCGGGGACAAGGTGCCCAGGCATATGACGCAGCCGCCGCCTATTGTCGGGTGAGTAGAGGGGACAGTGGGGATTAGGGTTCCGCGTGGGGTTCTTCCCGCACCACTGCGTCGCCGTCATCGGGGACAAGGTGCCCAGGCATATGACGCAGCCGCCGCCTATTGTCGGGTGAGTAGAGGGGACAGTGGGGATTAGGGTTCCGCGTGGGGTTCTTCCCGCACCACTGCGTCGCCGTCATCGGGGACAAGGTGCCCAGGCATATGACGCAGCCGCCGCCTATTGTCGGGTGAGTAGAGGGGACAGTGGGGATTAGGGTTCCGCGTGGGGTTCTTCCCGCACCACTGCGTCGCCGTCATCGGGGACAAGGTGCCCAGGCATATGACGCAGCCGCCGCCTATTGTCGGGTGAGTAGAGGGGACAGTGGGGATTAGGGTTCCGCGTGGGGTTCTTCCCGCACCACTGCGTCGCCGTCATCGGGGACAAGGTGCCCAGGCATATGACGCAGCCGCCGCCTATTGTCGGGTGAGTAGAGGGGACAGTGGGGATTAGGGTTCCGCGTGGGGTTCTTCCCGCACCACTGCGTCGCCGTCATCGGGGACAAGGTGCCCAGGCATATGACGCAGCCGCCGCCTATTGTCGGGTGAGTAGAGGGGACAGTGGGGATTAGGGTTCCGCGTGGGGTTCTTCCCGCACCACTGCGTCGCCGTCATCGGGGACAAGGTGCCCAGGCATATGACGCAGCCGCCGCCTATTGTCGGGTGAGTAGAGGGGACAGTGGGGATTAGGGTTCCGCGTGGGGTTCTTCCCGCACCACTGCGTCGCCGTCATCGGGGACAAGGTGCCCAGGCATATGACGCAGCCGCCGCCTATTGTCGGGTGAGTAGAGGGGACAGTGGGGATTAGGGTTCCGCGTGGGGTTCTTCCCGCACCACTGCGTCGCCGTCATCGGGGACAAGGTGCCCAGGCATATGACGCAGCCGCCGCCTATTGTCGGGTGAGTAGAGGGGACAGTGGGGATTAGGGTTCCGCGTGGGGTTCTTCCCGCACCACTGCG
Organism: Spodoptera frugiperda; assembly: GCF_023101765.2. Taxonomy (NCBI): domain Eukaryota; kingdom Metazoa; phylum Arthropoda; class Insecta; order Lepidoptera; family Noctuidae; genus Spodoptera; species Spodoptera frugiperda. Next base: position 6,771,380 of record NC_064232.1, read on the forward strand.
TCGCCGTCATCGGGGACAAGGTGCCCAGGCATATGACGCAGCCGCCGCCTATTGTCGGGTGAGTAGAGGGGACAGTGGGGATTAGGGTTCCGCGTGGGGTTCTTCCCGCACCACTGCGTCGCCGTCATCGGGGACAAGGTGCCCAGGCATATGACGCAGCCGCCGCCTATTGTCGGGTGAGTAGAGGGGACAGTGGGGATTAGGGTTCCGCGTGGGGTTCTTCCCGCACCACTGCGTCGCCGTCATCGGGGACAAGGTGCCCAGGCATATGACGCAGCCGCCGCCTATTGTCGGGTGAGTAGAGGGGACAGTGGGGATTAGGGTTCCGCGTGGGGTTCTTCCCGCACCACTGCGTCGCCGTCATCGGGGACAAGGTGCCCAGGCATATGACGCAGCCGCCGCCTATTGTCGGGTGAGTAGAGGGGACAGTGGGGATTAGGGTTCCGCGTGGGGTTCTTCCCGCACCACTGCGTCGCCGTCATCGGGGACAAGGTGCCCAGGCATATGACGCAGCCGCCGCCTATTGTCGGGTGAGTAGAGGGGACAGTGGGGATTAGGGTTCCGCGTGGGGTTCTTCCCGCACCACTGCGTCGCCGTCATCGGGGACAAGGTGCCCAGGCATATGACGCAGCCGCCGCCTATTGTCGGGTGAGTAGAGGGGACAGTGGGGATTAGGGTTCCGCGTGGGGTTCTTCCCGCACCACTGCGTCGCCGTCATCGGGGACAAGGTGCCCAGGCATATGACGCAGCCGCCGCCTATTGTCGGGTGAGTAGGAGGAACCTGGTCCTCACTACCAGGATGGAATCGCGACGGTTTTTTTTTCAAAGTCAAAGTAAAGTAAAGTCAGGCGAGATAGCGACCAAACGTCGGCACATTTAACATAAAAAAAAAATTCAAAATTATTTATTTCAAATAGACCGGGAAGGCACTTTTGAACGTCAAAGCAAATATAATAATATTAATAACGTCTGTCTGTCGGTCAGTCCTCTAGTTGCTCTATTTGCTCGTTCCACAATACAATTCTTGGTTACAATGATTCGTTGGTTCAATAGGCTAGTTTCCTACTAGTCAAATTCAATACTTTTTTCGAAACGTCAAAAATGATATTTTCTATGAACTCTGTATGAAATACTCTATTATGACGTCATAAGTTTTAATGAAATATTTAAATGATCTAATTAATTTTCGATTCTTCGATTTTCTAAAAATAATTCTAATTCTATTTGAAGTGAAAAACTATTTCTTTTATGTTTGACGTCATAAAGCACTATTTCATACAAAATTCATAGATTTTTCGAAAAAAGGTGTTGAATTTGACTAGTAGGAAACTAGCTTATTGTTTGTAATCATGAGTACAATCACGTGTTTAAATATCGTTCACTAATTACCAGTCACCCTATATATTATACTAGCTACTTCCGCGCAGTTTCATCCGCTCTGCTTGGATCCTTTTGGTCATAGCGTGATGTTTTATAGCCTATAGCCTTCCTCGATAAATGCAATATTCAACACAAAAATAATTATTCAAATCGGACCAGTAGTTCCGGAGATTAACGCGTTCAAAGAAACAAACTCTTCAGCTTTATAATATTAATATAGATTACTATTTCCCCTACAGCTCAGTAGCAGTAGCTCCAATAAAGCCAGTGTTACGAAAACACGGCAAGCTGATCTCCCTGTTCCGGAGCTTCATCCTGTCCCGACCTTCGCGCAGGAGTCTGAAGCAGCAGGGTATACTTCGGGAGCGGGTGTTCGGCTGTGACCTTGGGGAGCATTTGCTGAATTGTGGACATGATGGTGAGGATATATGATGTTTTAGATGTTATTTTATAAGGAAAACATAGATTGTAAAATAATACGAAAATATTGTAAAACAGATTGTAGGTCACTTAAGACTTTGGCTGCCAACAAAAATCTGTTGAAGGCAAATCCTCCGCTAGCGCCGTTCACTTTTGCCCCCATGGCGTTTAATGTGTTAACGTCATTACTTTCATAGACTTTTTTATGGTATAAGCCGGTAAACGAGCAGACGGATTACCTGATGGTAAGCAATCGCTGCCGCCCATGGACGCTTGAAACACCAGAGGCGTTACAAGTACGTTGTCGGCCTTTTGGGAGTTAGGATTTTAAGAGTTGTTGAGATTGAGAAGGGGCGAATTGGGCCGCCGGTAACATTACACAACGCAAGCGTTGTTACACGTCGGGTTTCTGCTTGGCCGCGGTATCACTCCGGTCGAGCCGGCACATTCGTGCCGAAGCATGGCTGTATGTATGATTTAAATATAATAAGGTTCTCTGCAGAGCTGTCTTTTTTTACTTTTAACTAAAATTTTAAGCGACATATTTTTTACAGGTATTACAAGTAGTTGTAATGTGTGATGTGATAACATGAGGTCCATAACTTCTGTTTTCCATCCCTTCCTTAGATTATGTGCAAAGTTATCTATCTATCTATCTATATCTATAGGAAAGTTAGTAAAAACTAAGAAGTCTAGTAGTCTGATTTAAAGCTAGACTCAGATTATATTTGTGTATTACACACATAAAAAAAGTCCATGTATTAATTATTATGTTATCGGCTTACTCACGTATTGTTTTGACGAGGAACTCGACTAGTTTCAAGCCATGCTAGAGGCTCATATTCAGTAGCAGCGCGACAATCGCCGCGTCGTGTGTCGCGGAATGCTGCTCATGAATATGAGCCTCTAGCATGGCTTGAAACTAGTCGAGTTCCTCGTCAAAACAATACGTGAGTAAGCCGATAACATAATAATTAATTTAGTACGTCTCACGAAAGTTACAATAAAATCATAGTCCACGTATAAAATCAGTGTTCCTTCCCCCCAGTCCCGCAAGTGCTAGTAGAGTGCGCCCGCGCCATAGAGGCGCGGGGCGCGGTGGACGGCGTGTACCGGCTGTCGGGGGGCGCGGGCCTGACGCAGCGCCTGCGGGCCGCCTTCGACGCCGGCGCCCCGCCCGACCTCAGCGCGCCCCCTACCACACGGGACCCGCACGCCGTGCCCTCGCTGCTTAAGATGTATTTTCGGTTAGTTCTTGAGATTTGATGTAATTAGAGACATAACCTAGTCCTTAGTCATTGTTTTCAGAACAAATTCATACATATGTACATATATCTTTACGCCTGTCTCTCATGGACAGAGACTATAAAACGTCAATAAGGATGATTTCTATTTATTTAGAAAATCTATTCAGTCCGTCAGTTAGATAATGAAAAAATATTAGACAGGTATATTTTCATTTTGTCGTATAAGATAAAATGAATTGAAGTTTAAGAATAGGAGTAAATATATAATTTCTACGAATAAAATGTACCTAGAAGTGACGTCACGCGAGATTTCAAATTCATAAATCTTCGAAAGTATTATCGAGTGTTTCCGTAAGAAAATAAAAAATATGTGTGTAATATTTTAAAATAATCTACAAGACGGACATTGAAATAAATAATTATCTTCTACCCTATTTTACTGAATTCCTTACTTTTAAATTTTCTTTTTATCTTATAAACATTTTACGAATATTTCAAAATTTAAATTAGTCAAATCATTTCTGTACTTTTTGTGTTGCTGCAAAACCAAAGGGCTTTTTGTGTTTTCTATAATTATTTATTGAATTTTTTATACACATGAATGTATAACATAAGATGGGCTTAATGCCATAGGCATTTTCTACTAGCAAAACCTGTGCCAAAATTATGTATTAATATATAATATATAAATGGTGTATCAGTTAAATATATCCCCCCCCCCCACAGCGAGCTGCCGAACCCGCTATGCACGTACCAGCTGTACGAGAGCTTCGTGAGCGCCGTGCAGGCCCCCGACGAGGCCGCGAGACTGCGGGCCGTCAGGGATACCGTCGTCAAGCTGCCGCCGCCGCACTACCGGTACTGGGACTCACTGACTTACTCTTGACTCTAACCTTCCTTTCGTTTCAAGCTTCCTTGTGCGAACTGCTAGGGAGTGGAACTCCTTGCCGGAGTCTGTGTTTCCTGATGGGTATAACCTGGGTGTCTTCAAGGCCCGAGTGAATAGGTTGCTTATGGGCAGACGTGCTTCATCGTAGGCCGCATCATCACTTACCATCAGGTGACATAGCGGCCAAACGTCGACCCATTTAACAATAAAAAAAAAACCTCAATGTCAATATAATCCCACCCAAAACATAAATGTGAAAGGCTGCCAAGTTCGATAATATTGGAATGCTTCGCCTATAAAAGAAGTGAGATCTAAATAAGTACCAAGTTCCATACACAGACCTCAGTTAAAAATGATATAACAAGTTGGCAAGTTTTCACACACTTTGGTATAAACCTACTAAACGCAATGAGTCAAGTATATAATTTTCTATTAAAACTTGCCAAGTTATATCATTTTTAACTGAGGTATGTGTATGGAACTTGGTACTTATTTAGATCTCACTTCTTTTATAGGCGAAGCATTCCAATATTATCGAACTTGGCAGCCTTTCACATTTATGTTTTGGGTGGGATTTCATTTATTTTTGTAAGGTTTATTTTCTTTATTTCTTATTTTACTTTACTTTGACTAAATACAAACCTTCGTAACGAATTTTAGGTCGGTACGACCATTGGAAGATATAGATAATTTTTTTGTTTTAGTTCCTTAGGGGTATGAATTTACACCTTCATTATTTTTAAAACCGACTCACACTTGGCCATTTTCAGATTTTTTCCTTTACCTTGACCTAAAGACCTACCTCCATGCCAAATTTCAAGTCAATACGACCATTGGAAGTGGTCTAGGTTTTTGATGAGTGAGTGAGTCAGTCAGTCAGTCAGTCAGTGAGTGTATAGTAAAAATAGCGATTTTCTGACGTCAATATCTCAAGACCTACAATAGGTACATTAATGAAATTTTGTATTTTAGATAAGTAAGTAGATCTCGATAGATACTAGTAATTTCATATGCGTAGATAAAATAGATTTTGAGTTATAGGTGGGTCGAACTTGGCCCGAAATGGTTCGTGTAATATAACCCACGGCCGGTGCGTCGGTTTTTTGCTCGAACTTGGCGGCCGTGTGTCTAGATCCAATATTCAACGTCACGCCTTTTATCCCCGAAGGGGTAGACAGAGGTGCACATTACGGCTCGTAATGCCGCTATACAATGTACACACACTTTTGACCATTTGTGTTATAATGAGACAAGCCCGCCACAACCTCCCATACCGCTGCAACTCCTGTGCACCAGGATCTACAGTAGATACAACCAAGCAAACACCGGAACACTGAAGTCCGGCGCGTCCAGGAACATAAATGACTCTCTTGGATCCCGCAACTAAATAAATCATAAGATATTATTAGAGTAGAAGAAAAAGAAAACGACAGTTTCTACTTTCCTCGGTGTATTTAATGCGGGAGACAGAATGACTTAAGCTACTATTTTATGGTAAACTAGCAGACGGATCACCTGATGGTAAGCAATCACCGCCGCCCATGGTCACTTGAAACACCAGAGGCATTACAACTGCGTTGCTGGCTATTTGGAGGTTAGGAATTTAAGGGTTGTGGGGTATTCGAGGATTGGAAAGGAGTACTTGGGCCTTCGGTAACCTCACTCATGTGTATCACAACGCAACCGTTGTTTCACGTCCGTTTTCCTGTGAGGCCGTAGTATCACTTCGGTTGAGCTGGCCCAGCAGTGCCGAAGCATGGCTATGGAACAAAATGATGGCAAACACACAGCCACGGGAAGAGTAGGGGTGGTGATAAAACTTATTAGATTTTATGGCAATTTTAAACTTAACCTATCATAAATCCATCTAAATTGGAACTGATTGATTACGATGATGACAATAAGACTTGAATTTGTATGCTCCCAACAGGACATTAGCGTACCTGATGCGCCATTTACGTCGCGTATCGCTACTGGGCGCGCAGACCGGTATGACGGCGCGCAACATGGCCATCGTGTGGGCGCCCAACTTGCTGCGCGCGCCGCGACCGCAGCACGCGCTGCAGGGCGTCGCCGTACAGGTACAGAGAGAGAGTGGAGAGAGAGTTAGAGATAGAGAATGAGATTGTGAGTGACAGTGTGAGAGAGATTGAGATAGAGATAGAGTGAGAGTGAGATAGTATGGAGATAGAGATAGAGATAGAGAGTGAGATAGAGATTGAGAGTGAGATAGAGATAAAGAGTGAGAAAGAGAGTGAGAAAGAGATAGAGAGTGAGAATGAGAGTGAGATAGAGAATGAGAGTGAGAATGAGATAGAGAGTAAGACTGAGGGAGAAAGTGAGAGTTATAGAGTAGAGAGAGAGAGAGAGAGAGAGAGAGAGTGAGAGTTAGAGAGAGAGAGAGAGAGAGAGAGAGCTAGTGCGGGGAGAGTCTCTCATGCACTGACTCAGTTTTACAGTTTTTGAAATTTCGTTTGTTAAGGTCGAACTTATACAATAAAGACTTGAAACACACACACAAACACCCTCATTCTCTCTCGCTTACTCAATTACGCATTCACTCATACTCACTCACACCTTTCACTACAACCTACTTTATATTATTCTCCTACGTCTATTTAACCCCCAATATCACCTAAAGTACAGGTAAATATTATTCTCCTATCTCTGTTTAATGCTCTTATGTCATTATTCCAGGCGGTGCAACCTAAAGTAGGTAAATATTATTCTCCTACGTCTATTTAATGCTCTTATGTCTTTATTCCAGGCGGTGGTGACAGAGTTCCTGATCTGCTACGCTGAGGAGTTGTTCGCTCAGGAGCAGGGAGAGGAGTCTGGACCTGAGTCTTTGGAACAGGTGTGTAGTATATCTATAATAAAACTTATAACATCTCTGGTGTTGCGGGTGTCCATTGGTGGCGGCTGATTGCTATACCATACTAGGTACTTCCGCGCATTCACCCACTATGCTCGGCTCCTTTGGTCTTAGCGTGATTATAGCCTATAACCTTCCTCGATAAATGGAGTATCCGCAAAATAAGAATTATTCAAATCGGACGCAGTAGTTTCGGAGATTAGCGGTTCGAAACAAACAAACTCTTCAGTTATAATATTCTATAGATAAAACTTATAACATCTCTGGGGTTACGGGTGGGTGTCCATGGGTAACGGCGATTTCTTACGGTATAATTGTGAGCTATGCTTCGGCACGAAGGTAGCATCAGGTGTCTCACAGAAAACCGACGTGAAACATCGCTTGCGTTGTGTTTTGTTGTGTAAGTGAGGTTACCGGAGGAATATGTCGAATTCAAAGTCACCCTGTATAAATAGTAGGATAAGGGTTCAAAAATATTGTATTGTGTACTTAATAATATTTTACTTTTTTAATAATTTCCAGGACCGCTGCGAGTCGGAGATAGAGCTTCGCGGCAATGACTCGTGTCGGCGTCCCAAGAGCTTGCCGATCAACCCGCCTACTAAGTTACTCAGGTATGTTACTATTTACATTTATTTATTTATCATACTTCTTTAGCACATTTTTAAATATTTAATAAATAAAAACATACATACCGTCACGCCTTTTATCCCCGAAGGATACAAACAAAGGTGCACAATATGGCACGTAATGCCACTATGTACATCCACTTTTCACCATTTGTGTTATAAGTCCCATGTAATAGGGGGTGAGTCTATTGCCATTTGCCATATACCGGGCACAATTCCAGACTCCGGTGTAACTACTGAGAAATATTTGAAAAACTGAAAAAAATGCCAGTATTACTTTACTTGACCCGAGAATCTAACTCGAAATTTGTCCGACAGTTTCGACTATTCGACCAACGAGGCAGTTTAAACAAATACATAATGTTTACAATGATAACCTTCCAGCCTGGAAGAAGCCCGTCGCCGGGGCCAGGCGGGCGGAGCCCCGGGCAGCCCGGGCAGCCCGCGTCTGCCGCCGTCGGGCGCCATCGCCGCCGCCGCCGCCACGCAGCTGCGGCCCTCCGGACATCTACGGCCCAACTACATCGAGGTAGTTACATGTGCAAATGTGTTTCTTATAAAAAACTAGCTACTTCCGCGCGGTTTCACCCGCTCTGCTTAGCTCCAATTGGTCATAGCGTGATGTTTTATAGCCTATAACATTCCTCGATAAATGCGCTATCCAACACAAAAAGAATTATTCAAATCAGACCAGTAGTTCCTGAGATTAGCGCGTTCAAACAAACAAATAAACAAACTCTTCAGCTTTATAATATTAGTATAGATATAGATAATACTTACGCTATCATATTTACCCGCTCACACTCACTCACTCTGTCACACACTCATTTATACATACATAATCTCACGTCTGCCTCCCATGGAAGTAGGTAGAGACAAAGGAAGCTACGTACCTTACACACCTCTTTCGCTTCATCAACAGTCATCAGTCTTTTCATGCGTTTTGAATTCATTATTACACATTTATTTAATCATTTATTAATTAATTCATTCGCGCATACTTATACTATTCACTCATTCATTCTTTGCAATTTACGCTAACTTATAAATTAATTCACGTCTTAAATCATATTCATTCATTTTATCACCTTCCATCTGACTTGCTTTAATCACTCAGTCAGACTCACTCGCATTCACTCGTAATATCAATTGAATTAAGATACCTACATTGTTATTCTTAGCAATTTGCTATTTATTATACTGACGCAGAAAATATTGAAAATATTCAATTTATTCCAGGTGGGATCGGGACCAAACAACTTACCGCAGTACCACACCGTGTTAGATCTACCAGCGCCCGGTAAGTTATACTTTATAATATAAAAAACATAAAAAGTTAATAGATGGTATTGTTTGATAAAAAAGTCCCAATTAAATTGAATTGCACTGATGGACTGACGGACTATTTTCTATATTTTTTTTTTTATATAAATATATTTTGACTTTAGATCATGAATTATAGGTCATTCTTTCCAAATTTTCTTACAAAAGGACACGGGAAAAAACGAAATGTGGGTACACTACTGTAATTTTGTACAATATAATTATGGAATTATATTGTACAAAATTACAGGTGTGTCTATATCTTTTTCTTTAATGTATAACGATTTTACCATTAAAATCTTACCATTAAAAAAGATTTTATGTATTACTTGTTATTAATTTTGAATGCTGTATTCCAGGCAAGCGCGGCCTGAAGCGGTCCCCGTCGGGGTGGCGCGGGCTGTTCGTCCGCCACAAGACGCGCGTCCGACACGTGCCGCGCGCCCCGCCGCCGCCCGCGCCCCCGCTGGTATGGACATTATTGTACTTTATATATAGCAACTGTCATAGGAGGGCCAAACTTCAGCACAAATGGGCCGGATCGACCGGAGATGATTTTTAGAAATTACAGTTATACCTAGATTTACTGGCAGACAATTCCATTTTCACAAATAACTCTTTTATTTATTTACTAGCTTCTCCCGCGACTTCGTCCGCGGAAAATTAAAAAAATTAGGGTTATTACATTTAGGGGGATGAAAAATAGATGTTGGCCGCTTCTCATAGATACCGGATAAGCACAAAATTTTCATCAAAATCGGTCAAGCCGTTTCGGACGAGTATGGTAACGCAAACTGTGACACGGGAATTTTATATATTAAATATAGTACATGCAGGACTTACAGCTAACAAATAACTTAATTTTATTGATCACTGAAAATAAAGCAAATATAATTTATGTGATTTGTCACCAGGACGTCCCAATGTGCTCCCAGCCCGCGCTAGGGCTCCGCCCCGTGAAGTCGTGCGAGTCCCTGACGTCCGACACCGACACCCTCGCCCCTCTCGCTGAGAGGGCCGCCGCGCCGCTCAAACATCATACCAGGTAATATTTATCATCCATGCTCGTTGGTTAAGGGTACTTTTAATTTGGCCCTTCTTTAATATAAATTCTTCTCTTTTCCTCCAAAACGAAGACTATTTTTAATGAGATTTACCAGATAGTCAAATTGAAATCCTTTATTACATTCTCAAATGTTTGACTTGATGGTAATTTCAGCTAGTACTATCAATAGAACTTAAAACGGGATATTTCCCATGTTTATTCGTTTTTGCGGGTGAAAAAAAAATCTAGTGTACATATTACGGGATCCTGTCGGGCACATTAAAGGAATATGTCATTTTTATACAAAAAATATTAAATTAACTATGATTATAATAACATATTTAGTGAGCATTTGTATTTTTATTAAACATTCTTATTTAGATGACATTATGTCTAAGAGTATATTTTAAGCCTAGTGAGTAGGTTCAATCTCTTAATAACTTAATTACTTTTAATCACCACCCCATTTACGATAATCCCCAGATCATCATCGTGCGACTCCTACTTCGAGCCGTGGCAGGCGGAGCTAGCAGACATGAGACTACGTCTGTCCCCACAGGAGAGAGATCACCACATGTTTAGCGAGGAGGACGATACGCAGCTACAGATCAATCATGCACAGGTATGTTGGGGAAGTGGTGATTGGGAGTTACGTGGTGATTAAGATTAAGATTTTAAGTGGTGATTGATATTACAATGATGAATGTTAATCCAGTGGCGATTGTCAGTGAAGCACTTATGGATTTTATATAACGAAAATATAGGTAATAGAAATGATGACGGGGTATGAAAATTAAAAATCTAATTAGTCCGTCAGTTAGGTACCTAATGAAAAAATATTAGACACGTATTTTTTTACGAAAACGAAGCAAAGTTTAGGAGTGCGAGCAAATACGTTATTTCTACGATTAAAACGTACCTAGAACCTTCGAAAGTATTTGTTTTTGTAAGCAAAATAAAAAATACGTGTGTAATATTTGAAAATAATCTACAAGACGGACATTGAAATAAAAACTGGTCATCTACCCTACTATAGTAGAAACAATAATGCTTGTCACACAGGACTCGCTATGCTCGACGCCTCCAGAGTCAGGTCTATGCAGCGCCGAGAACAGTCCGCGCCGGAACCTCAGGGTGGACATACATCAAGCTAATGAACTTGCTGAGCGGTGAGTGTACTTACATACATACACACAAATAACATTATACATATTTATTAAACTGGTTTAACTGCCTCGTTGACCGAGTGGTCTGTTTCAGATTTTGAAAAATTTCTCAGTATTAGCACGGAGTCCTATTACATGGGACTTTTTTTGAGGGGGAAAATTATCCAATAACTTCTCCCGCTTTGGGCGAGACGAGACTGACGAGTGTCAGACTCTTACTGACTAAAAACCAACCCGTTCCTACTTCTGCTTTTCGAGTCGGAACCCCGGTAACAAGCTAGGCAGTCCGCAGCTCCGGATATTACATGGGACTTACAAAATAAATTGTGGAAGTGGGTGTACATTGTACGCATTACGTGCCACGAATGCGCACGTTCTGCCTACCCCTTCGGGGATTAAAGGCGTGACGGTATATATAAACTAGTTTCTGGCAGCGGATTCGCCCGCGATCCCGGAATAAAAAGTACACCCTGTGTTATTCTAGACTATAATCTATCTCTGTATTAAATTTCATCCAAATCCGTTCACTAAATACATGAGAGAGTAACAAGCATCTGTCTACCCCTTTGGAGTAGTGCAACAGCTGAGTAAATGGTTCCGGGTGTTCGATTCCTGAGTCAGGCTAATAGTTATCGGGTACTCTCCATCGGGCAATAGACTCACCCCCTATTACATGGGACTTATAACATAACTGATGAAAAATGGGTGTTACATTGTATATGGCGGATTACAAAGCATGATCAAGTTGTTTATTTATTTATTTACATGATTTATTGTACACATTTAAGTAGCCTAGGTTACATACATTTTTAGTAATATGCGTACAATGGGCGGTCTTATCACACAATGGTGATTTCTTCCAGACAACCTTTGGATGGAACATTTAAAAAAAAAACAGATAAGGGGTAGATGCGTGCACAAAAAGAAATAAAAAGAAGGTTATTAATATAATACACTAGCAGTACCTATACTAAATATACAATGTGATAGGCGTGGGACTTCTAACCCGTTAAGGCTGAGTACTACATCTAATTTTATCGACAAAAAAAATAATAATATGGGGGTTGAATCCCTAATTGAAAATATTGGAAAATAGTGATTTTTTCGGTAAAAATAATTCACAAATGATTTTGTTTCTCACCAAAACATTATCAAACATATGAAAAAAGTAATGAATTAGTTAGCCAAGGTTATTAGCTACATTTTTTGTTTCTACGACGCATACAACCTTTGATATCAAAAAAAGTAAAAAAAAAATATTAAAATAGCCATAATTTTTAAGGGGAGGGGATTCGACCCCTTCGACCCCCGACTTTTGTCGATAAAATTAGATGTAGTACTCAGCCTTAACGGGTTAGAAGTCTCGCCCCTATCACATTGTATATATATATAAATATTGAGGAAGTTCTATGTATTATATTTACAGATATTTATTCAAAACGAAATGGCACGTGAATTTATCCAAGTTAATTGTGGATTTTTAATCGAAGAATTTAATGAAGTTTTACTTATTTTAAAGAAGTGGACCCTGGTCTTGTTTTTGTTAGTTGTTCATATTTTTATTTATATTTAAGTTTCGTGCAAACAAATTATGTTCATCTAGCTTTTGCACGCAGCTTCGTTCGCTTTAAAAAGTATTATTATTAATGGTTTTTATCAAAATCCTTTCTTAGGGGATGCCTACGTCATAATAGCTTTATACATGCAAAGTCTCAGCCCGATCGGTTTAAAATTGACAAAGTTTCATACAAACTTTCATCCCCTATTTTATCCCCTTGGGGGTAAAATTGTTTAAATCCTTTCTTTAACGGATGCCTACGTCATAACATCTACCTGCATGCCAAATTTCAACCCGATCCGTCCAGTGGTTTGTGTTCATTAGATATGCTCATTTCTTTCTATGATATGGACATGTCATTGTGATTAAAACCGTGTTGTTTTTGTCATTAAAATAGGGATATATTTAATGCAGGAGAAAAAATTACTTAGTCGTGACTATAAAGAGTGTAAAAAAATTTACTTAAGTATGTTATATCGGAATTAAATGTTGTATGGGAATAAAAAAAAAACAACCTTTTTTAACATTTTACATTTATATAGTGCTACAGCTATAAGAATGTTGTCTGTTAGAGGTTGACACCTGTAGAATGAAACTGACAAGTGTAAAAATTTACGTCAATCCCAATAGAATTTAGTTTACTACTCTACATGTAGACAAGCGTTAAATAGTGTTTGACTTATAGCATTGAACTGCAACTAATACCAATTTGTTCCCGTGCAGCCGTCGCGTGGCCCTGGAGGAGCAACTATCCCAGATCGGGTACATCGACGGCGAGTCCCCGCGCGCCCGCCCCGCGCCCGAGAAGCGACACTCGGCCAGGCCCGCCTCGCCCACACACACCGACATCGCCAAGAGGTATAGATTTAGTTGCACTGTTCATAGTCACTGCACTGTTGGCGCTGGACAACCAGCTGCCGTGCAAGGAACAACCTCTCCTAAATCTAAACTTAACCTAAGATAGGTGACATTTAAACATATTTTGTGTCAACAACCCATAAGTGACACCGAATAGGATTGTTAGGTAAGGGGTAAGTTTAGATGCACTAAAAAGGAAATACAGGGTGTAAACGGAACGCTTCCGAAAAACGCCACAAATTGTTTATGTTTTTATAATTTTAATCGTTTTTGTGTTTGTATTATTCATACGATATTAAAATTCAGCATTAGATTACAACTATTATTACTTAAAATAAACATTGAATTCTTTATTTTTTTTTAAATAATACACGTTTTTTACCATAACCTGTTTGCGACGTTTGGGAGCGTTCCGCTTACACCCTGTATATGTGTAAAGTAAATTAAAAAAAAACTTTTTTTATGATACAGTCTAGTAAACGAATAGGCGGATCACCTGATGGTAAGCAATTGCCGCCCATGGACACCCGAAACACCAGAGACATTACATGGGCGCTGCCGGCCTTTTGGGGAGTATTTAGAGTCGCATCTTAGGAAAATTGGGGATTGGATTATCCCCCTTCCCAATCCCCGATTCCCCAACAACCTTTAAATTCCTAACCCCCAAAAAGCCGGCAACACACTTGTAACGCCTCTAATGTTTCGGGTGTCCATGAGCGGCGACGATTACTTACCATTTACTCGTTTACCGGCTTATACCATCAAAAAAAGATATACCATTAAAAAAAAATCTTGTCTTTATACTTGATAAACAGACTGTAATTAATAAATGCAATATAATTATATTTTTTTAACTTAAACACGACGAAATCTCATTTACATTTTATTTCCAGACTCTGCAAAGACCGAGACAGTCCGATGGCGTCCCTCACAGACTTCCCGACCTCCCTAGCCAATGTTAAACTCAGGTAAATATATATATATACCACATTATGTACAAATACTATATAAATAGTGTATGTCTTTCCTTTCATATATTGAAATGGTACTCAATATCTCTGTTGTATGGTAAAATTTGTCTTAACGTCGTACTTAGAGTCATTTAAGTCTTTGACTGCCAATAGAAAACTGTTGAAGGCAAATCCTCCTCTAAGGGGTCATCCATTAATTACGTCACACGTTAAGGGGGGAGGGGGTCGACGAAGTGTGACTTTATGTGACAAGGGGGCGGGAGGGGTCTTAAAGTTCGTGACGTCACATTTCAACTATTATCGGAAAACTCAAAAAAAATCCAGATGTAAAATTATAAAATGTGACGTCACACAAGGGAGGGGGGTCTCACAAATGTGACCAATTGTGACAAGGACGGGGGAGGGGGTAAAATTGAGTACCATTTCATTATTATGTGTATGTATAGTTTGTTATTTAGTTATGTTTATACATAAACATATATATTTCATTACGTGTCTGTACGTTGTAAATAATACTAGAATTTAACATCACACCTGTCTCCCATAGGGGTAGGCAGAGACAATAGAACGCGAGACGGACATATAGAGACCTACAAATTAATCTGTTACTAAAATATTTTGTGTTGTAAAATACTTTAACAATGCAATAACCTCTTCGATTAAGTGACAAGGTCTCGGGTTCGATTTCCGGGTTGTGTATAGGAACTCCTTCTCTCATCTATTACAGGGAATATAAATCCACTTTACTACAATATACAGATACGTACAACATAAACTATAATAAAAGCGACAGTATTTAATTTAATATAATTTCTCTAAGATAATTAAATAGTTTTTAAATTAAAATAAACAACGTGTAGCGGGTTCGATTCCCGCACGGAGTAACTCTTTGTGTGATGATCAAAGGGTTGTTTCGGGTCTGGGTGTCATGTGTATAATGTGAACCCACGACACAGGAGAAAATCGTACTGTGGGGCAATGTTTAAAAAAATCTATTAGGTTTGACTACTATTGCATATTATAAGTGTTCACTAATCGTAAACTCATTTCAAACAGTTTTAAAATTGAATACTATCGCTGTTGTTAAATAGATAGGTTACATATATCTTACTATTATGTATATATATATTTATAATTTTACACACCGTATATATTTATTCGAAAATAATTATGACATCAGACAGATATGAGTTTAGAAATAGATAGATTTATTTAATTAAACATGTAACACGATTTAAAGTGTGAGAGAGCCACGGCCTCGCAGAAATTCGACGTTTCGTTGTGTGAGTGAAGTTACCGGAGGCCCAATCTTCCCAATCACCAATTCCCCAAAAACCCTTAAAATCCTAACCTCCAAAAAGCCGGCAGGCCTAATTACCCCCTTCCCAATCTTCAAAATCTCCGATCCCCCAACAACCCTTTAATTCCTAACTTCCAAAAAGCCGGCAGGCCTAATTACCCCCTTCCCAATCTTCAAAATCTCCGATCCCCCAACAATCCTTAAATTCCTAACCCCCAAAAGGCCAGCAACGCCTTTAGTGTCCATGGGCGCCGGCGATTGCTTACCATCAGGTGATGATCGTTTACCGGCTTATACCAATAGCAATTTTCTACTACACCATGAGCCTCTTCTACATGTCATAAATGATATTTATTTTGTAAATAGGTTACAATGTAACTCTTTTACACGTCAATCTCTTAAATAACTAGATGAAGCCGGCATTTCCTATCGATAGTCCGATAAGAAATGCCGAAACAAACTTAGAGGTCTTAGTCTCTTTTAAAGTCCAGACAAAATCAAAGAGTCTGAGGATAATCACACTAGCCAGGCGAGTTGGAGAGCGCTGCCCGGTCTCTGTCAAATATATAGTCGGGTATACGACACCCGCGGGAAGAGTGGAGTAGTTATTATAGAGTATTTACACTCATATATCTGTCTAATGTCATATTTATATTAAACAATGTGTGAGCAATTTTATACTTTATGTGTTAAACAATTAGATTTAGTTTCCGTTGTTTTGGATTTGTTACGTTGTACATATTATTAGAAAGTAGGGGTTTAATACTTATTTTGTATAGTTAGAGAGTTTTTCTAATAATATATAATCAAAGTAGGTAGTATTTTTGTCTAAATTAGTCAAGTTTATCTATAGATTCAAGTTTTAAAGTTGTTTTTGTCTATAAAAAACTATTAACGACTGCTCTCCCATTTTCTCACCCCCTATTACATGGGACTTATAACACAAATGGTGAAGAGTAGGTGTACATTACTCTGCCTACCCCTTCGGGGATAAAAGGTCAAGGCTTCAATTTGACGTTTAAAATACCTAATTTAGGATTAATTGAAATAAATGCTTTGACTTCAAAGTCAAAATTATTTATTTTAAATAGACTGGGAAGGCACTTTTGAACGTCAAAGCAAATATAATAATATTAATAATGTCTGTCTGTCGGTCAGTCCTCTAGTTGCTCTATTTGCTCGTTCCAAAGTGTAGATTCCTATGTAGAAGAACGAGCAAGAAACTCCATAGGTTACTCTTTTTCAATCAGATTTACAATACAATTCTTGGTTACATTTGAAACAAATCCAGAACAACGGAAAATCTCCAAAAAATTAACACCAATAGATGTTTATAACCAAACCTCCTAAATTTCCGCTTTACAACTGACATCTAACATTTACAGAGAAAGAAACTCTCCAAGAAAATCCAAAGCTCGATACAGTGGCATGCACTTTGATACAGACAAGCAAACTAACAGGCTCAGTTGGCACGGCAAAGATGGCCATTCGACCTTTACAAAAGACGGGCATTCTACCCTTATAAAAATCGATTGGCCCGCAGAAAATTCAGTCAGTAATCTCACTACAAGCACGATAAATTCTAGTCCATTAACGCCCATAACACCAATTTACGACCCACTAGAAAGCGATTCGGAAGTCAGCGAGGCAAACAAACATACTATACAGATTAAGAGTGAGATTTGCGACTCATGTGAGCAAGAGAAATGTCTAAAATGCGAGCTAAAAGCGACTGATTACGAAAATATTAAAGATTTCAGCGAAAATCTTCACGATAGCCTCGAACATAGCCCGCATTCAACTGATATAAGTTACCATAATCTTAATAGGCTATCAGCTGTGTCCAACTCCTCGAATTCCGATCACACGGATAAAAAAAAAGATGAGAGTGACGTCATGAAAGTTATGACGTCATCACATGAGAGTTCTTCGAGTTATTCAAACGTAAGTTTGACTAAAGGAGACGAATTGTACGAATGCTATAATTATACGAGGCCGAATTATATAAATTTGCAATCTTCAAGCACTAGTAAAAGTTCTCCGGGTAGCCCTTTAAAAAGTCCTTTGAAATCTACTATAAGTATAACCTTCAGATCGCCGACGAAAAACAAGGGTTTTGAAGACACGCCGACTAACGATAGGGACTCAGTCTACGAAGATATTGATTTAGAAAAGAATTTGTCTATAGTTGAAGACGCGAGTGTTCCGCAAACAGACGCCTGCTTACCCACCCAACAGGCTTGTCAACCAAACGACATACAAGACCTTATAATCCTAGAAACTCCAACAGAAACGAACCTAGATGAAGATTTGGATGTCTACAGTCAAGTGAAGTTCTTTAAAAAGAGTATAGATGAAGTCAATGCTATGTTATTACCAGAAGATAGACATTATGAAAATATAGCCTTTGAGAAACAAAAAGATTATGAGAATATTAACGTAGATACGCTAAAGATATGTGATAAAGACGTCAGTGATGTTGATAACACGAAGCCGGTAGAAAATGGTAATTTTAAAACTATGAATGTCAGGGAACTAGCTATTCGCTTCGAGAGTCCTACTGAACAGAAATCAGCGTTTACATTCGAAAAATTCAAAGCTGAAATCAAATACCCGAGCCTAGAACGGAAAGACGAGAAAAAAGTTATTGAAATTAAAAAGATAGACTTAAAAACAGCCTCAGAACAACCACAGTCTTATAAATTGTCCAAAAACTCGTGTAACGCAAGGTCTTTAGATGAAAATGCTTTCGTAAAAGAATTTGGTAACGACCAAACTAATGATAGACGTAAAAGTTTAGAAGTAAAAACGTCTAAAAAGCTCCCTGACTTGAATTTAAACACAGACATTGAACATAAAGTCATAATAACACCTACAACAGAGAACAAAATCTCCTTAATACAACGCTTTGATAGACCAGACGTGAAAAACATAATCAGCTTCGATTGTGATAAGAAATTGAGTAGAGAGCGAATAGAGAAGTATAAAGAAGAGAGGAGAAATTTCCTCAGAGAGAAGTACAGCTCTCAATCTTTCCGTTCGAACCCTGAACAGCTAACTAGAATCAAAATTAGGAAAGATAAAGAAGATAAAATAGAGACTTGTGAGAGGTTAAAAGAAGAGCCTAAGTTTGAGAGAAGGAATACGGTAGACTTAGGTCAAAGACTTAGGTTCAGTTTAGCTAAGAGTAGTACTAATTTGGAGTCTATACCCTCTCCTACCAGTCCTGTTGATGAGAGGGAGTTTAAGAGTGAAAAGGATGATCGGAGTCAATATGAGAGGTAAGTGTCGTTTCGGAAATGATTGTTTGGAAGATATTTTTAAGTCTTTTATGATGAGTAGTGTTTAAAATGAAATATATTAGGTATATGGCAATAGATTTGTACCCATTTGGGTTCCGGAGCTGCGGACTACCTAGCGGGTTTACCGGGGCTCTGGCTCGAAAAGTAGGAGTAGAAACGGGGTGGTTTTTAGTCAGTAAGAGTCTGACACTCCCTCTCGCCTCGCCTAAGGCGGGAGAAGTCATTGGATGATTTTCCCTCCTTAAAAAAACTATTTGGATTTTTAAACAATTTTATTTTTGTGGGGGGTAAATTAAGTATGTACTTAACACACTTTTTTATCTATGTCGAATTATACAAAATCAAGCAAAAATCACCTCTATTGCCATGAAAAAATAAACTTTAAAATGAACTTTAAAATCACACTCATAGAATAGAGAATTAAAAATATCTTCCAAAGCTATACATACTATACTTCTTTGTGATCAATTCTCTTATATATCTTATATCTGTCGTTTTTGTGACAATTGGCTTTAAAAATTTAACAATAACCAAAATTTTACGTAGCACATATTCGTAGTATTAGACTTGTTGAATAATATCCAAAATTTTACTTAGGTAAATCAACGCAATAGGGTAGATGACTAATTTTTATTTCAATGTCCGTCTTGTAGATTATTTTAAAACATTAGACACGTATTTTTATTTTCTTACGAAAACAAATACTTTCGAAGATATATCGATTTGAAATATCGCGTGACGTCACTTCTAGGTACGTTTTATACGTAGAAATGACGTATTTGCTCCCACTCCTAAACTTTGATTTGTTTTATCTAAGTATTGTTATCTTATATGACAAAATAAAAAAATACGTGTCTAATATTTTTTCATTACCTAACTGACGGACTAAATAGATTTTTAATTTTCATACCCCGTCACCATCTCTATTATACGAAATTGTTTAAATCTGTCTCGTTGGTCGAGTGGTCGCAAATGCGACTGCCGGACAAGGGGTCTCGGGTTCGATTCCCGTGTCGCAAAGTACTGCTGGGCGTTTTTCGAAAATTTCTCAATAGTAGCACGGAGTCTGGAAATGTGCCCAGTATATGGCAATAGGCTCACCCCCTATTACATGGGACTTATAACACAAATGGTGAAAAGTGGGTGTACAATGTATAGCGGCATTACGTGCCGTAATGTGCACCTCTGCCTACCCCTTCGGGGATAAAAGGCGTCACGTTACGTTGTTTATATGTATTAAAATTTCTATAATTTCTATTTTATAGGAAAGAAAAGATGTCACCTTCATACAACATAAGAGATATGACAGCAATCTTCGAGCAGAAAGCCCATCCGCACTCCGGTTGAAAGGAATCTCATACACACACAAGTATTTATTAATATTAATTAGTTTTATATTGTTTAATAAAACTGTGATGGGGGACTAGGAAACTCTATATTATTGTACTGCCTACTCCCGTGGGGTTTGCTCGGCTCCTATTGGTTATAGCGTGATGTTTTATAGCTTATAGCCTTCCTTAATAAATATCTGCTCATTTGCTCGCTTTATTCCATGAAAACAACTATGTTTTTTTCTTATGTTGACTTGATGAAGTTATCAGATTTGAAGATATACAATAAAAGAGGATGCAAAGTTTCTCAGTGGTAGCAAGGTGTCTGCAAAAGTGCCCGGTATATGGCAATAGGCTCACCCCCTATTACATGGGACTTACAACATAAATTGTGAAATGTGGGTGTCCATTGGCATTATGTGCCATAATGTGCACCTGTGCCTACCCCTTCGGAGATTAAAGGCGTGACGTTAAAAAAAAGCAAATTGTAGCTCCCACCTTTTTATCGGTGTGATGGTGGTACAGTCATTGGATAGCCAATCGTAAGCTGAATAAAAGTTACCGTATGGTCGCCAAGTTCCAAACCTCAGTTCGTTCAGAGTTATTCTTTATTAAACATGGTAGTTCCATCATAGCCAAGTAAAATTTCTGCAATAAAAATATGCATTTGAGCTTGTACAGATTAACATGTAGCAGTCCACAGCTGGACTCTGAGGGTCCTCTGCACCAGAAGTCTTTGCAAGTAGATCTCCACGCTCAGGTTCAGACCTATCAGAGAGCGCTGCTGCCTGGTCTCAGTCTAATGGGTTGTCGCTCAGTCGGGTATACATCGCCCGCGGGAAGAGTAGCGGTGGTGATAAATGTATTCAACTCTATCATCACCTGCTATTAAAGCTGATATAGCTTCCAAGAACTGTTTTAGTCGGGTATACGACACCCGCGGAAAGAGTAGCGGTGGTGATAAATGTAATCAACTCTGCCGTCTCCCATCACAGTAGCCATGTAATTTTGTTATTAAATTATAATTATGATTATTATAAATATGAAAAAATAAAACTCATGTATTGTAATTGTGAAATATTTTTGTTTTAAGTTTTTGTCTTTAAGTATGCATTATGACTTAGTTTGTTTTTATATATGTATTTTTATGTGTGTATGTTTGTCGTATGGGTGACGGGTTCTATTCCCGGATTGGGGAAAATATTGTTTAGTTAGCGAGACTGTCTATTTTAAAGAAGCCGGTTCGATTTTTGAGTTTTGCAAAAAAATTTCATCCCTATTACATGGGACGTGAACACAAATGGTGAAGATTTTGACACTCCCTCTCGCCTCGCCCAAGGCGGAAAAAGCCATTGGATAATTTTCTCCCCTTAATAAAAACATATACACATAAAAATATATACAAAAAACAACTAAAAAGATCTAGTTTTTATGAAATAAGTCACTTGTTATGTTAAATTATTATTTATTGACTATTATTACTTTACTATTAACTAATAATAATACATTATTAATTATTATTTTGTCAACTCATTTAGGTTGGGCTTGAAAAGGTATTAATGTCCGTCTTGTAGATTATATTAAAATATTAGGCACGTATTTTTTATTTTCTTACGGAAACAAATACTTTCGATGATATATTGATTTGAAATATCGCGTGATGTCACTTCTAGTGTATGTTTTATAAGTAGAAATGATATAGTTAGCTCCCACTCCTGAACTTTGATTCGTTTTATCTAAGTACTAGCTTCTGCCTGCGGCTTTGTCATCGTTCCCGTGGGATAAAAAGTAGCCTATGTGTTATTCTAGATCATAATCTACCACTGTTCCAAACTTCATCCCGATCTCTTCAGCAGTTTCGACGTGATTGAGTAACAAACATAGTGGTACAAGTCATTGGCTATATTTGAAAAGTTAATTACTATACATACACACAAACTCACTCACAAACTTTCTCATAAATCATCATATACCTTGTAAGATAATATTGTTATCTTATATGACAAAATAAAAAAATACGTGTCTAATATTTTTTCATTACCTAACTGACGGACTAAATAGATTTTTAATTTTCATACATACATACATTTATTTACCAATCATAGGACTATATTTCACCGGGACACCACGGTGACGTGGCTGGTCACCGCTGCCAATAACATGTATACAGCTTTAAAGAGAGTTCCTCACATGGTGTCCGCATGGTTGCGCAACCAATATGGCGGTAAGGACGCCAGTACTTAGATGTTCATCTTGATACTGTCGCAGTTTGGTGTAGAGTCTGCACCCTTAGTATAAGTTTTCTTTGTATTTAAAGTAATCGAAACAAAAGCGCACTTGCAATCAGGGTGCCGAACGCGTTCTCGTTCCGTTTACTTTAAACGTAAAGTAAACTCGTACTAACCCCCTTCCCAATCCCTGATTTCCCAACAACCTTCAAATTCAATCCCCAAAAGGCCGGCAACACACTTGTAATGCCTCTGGTGTTCCGTGTGTCCATGGGCGGCGGCGATTGCTTACTATCAGGTGATGCATCTGCACATTTACTGGCTTATACCATACAAAAAAACTATGGGTACTGGTGTCTACTTTGGTAGCTTACGGACACCATGGTGACGCGACCAGTCTCACTATTATAGTATCCTGGTTAGATATAGCTCTTAGGACATCCAGGAAGATGATATTATGGCTCTCTATAATAAAAGATATGATATTTAAAAAAAATCAGCATAGAGTCTGGAATTGTGCCTGATTGTTTACACCCGTATTACATGGGACTTATAACATTACTGGACCCTTAGATCGCCGGCGCGAATAAACATTTTGACTTTGACTTTCAAGGAATACAGAGTGGCCATTGAAATATGCATTTACTATATTTTTGTATAAGATGTATTTATTCTATAGAATAGTACGTTCTTAATATAATTCTAACAAATATTATGGAATATAGTAAGACATGCATCAAATGGAATTTAAATTAATTGAAATTTGAAGAAATCTTTAAATAAAGTTAACCCTTTCCCCTATTATATGGGATCTCCCCCCACCCTATTACATGGGACCTCCCCCCCAATTACATGGGACCTCCCCCTCTATTACATGGGATCTCCCCCCCTATTACATGGGACCCCCCCCCCCCTATTACATGGACCTCCCCCCTATTACATGGGATAACATAACTGGTGAAAAGTGGGTGTACATAACTGGTGAAAAGTGGGTGTTACATTGTATATTTACAACTCTGTCTACCCCTATGCAAATTATAGGCGTAATGTTATGTTTAAGTCTTACTGCCATACTCAGAGACATTTAATGATTACTTAAACTATTCCTTAGTAACGATTTTGTTTCGAAAACAATAGGGATGATGACGAGGTATGGTGCATAGGAGTTGCAGCGGTATGGGAGGCTGTGGCGATCTTTTCCCATTAAAAAACATTATAATTATCACTAGTTATATGTTATAAGTCCCATGTAATATATCGCTCACCTAGTAATATATTGGCACATCTGCAAAATATGCGAAATTGAGTCTTTATATGGTTTACGTGTTTAAAAGTGCATATTAATCTATTTATTTCCATATTCATCGAGAGAGGTCGTAAGTGTCATTATACCATTATTGTATCTTCTCCCCCTCACGCACGTAAAACAACGGTTCATTGGTCAGTAAACTAAAAACTAAACAAGTCAGGTAAACTATGAAAACCGTAAATGTGCCAATATATTACTAGGTGTGCGATATATTTCAGTAAAACTTTTCGTTCCTATATGGAATTGATATACAACTCGTATTTTAATATTCTATTTATCAATAGATCATCATCCTCATGCAATCAGCCACATACTGTCTACTTGTCTCACACAGTCCCCCCCCCCCCTAATGACTACAGTAGGGGACGACTGTCGCAGACCCTAATTTAGTAGATTTGCTTATTATAAATACAATGTTGACATAAGTTAAGCGTCCACAGGCCCGCATCGTACGCATCGCACGCAACGGATTTTAGTTTGTCTTGTATAGAAACTCATACAACTGCGTCCACTGATCCGCATCGTACGGACCGCTCATCGGCAATGCCTACATGCGATGCGTACTGATGATGTCATATGAATGCCGATGTCAAAAATCCGAGTGAAAGAGACATCGGCAATCCGATTGCTAATCCGAACGCTGTCGATACAGTGGACGCAGTCTGAAAAATTTATCCGTTTGATGCGATCCGTCCGATGCGTGCGATGCGGGCCTGTGGACGCTTGCCTATAAGCTCCATACAAAATGTATCTCTAATAAGTAAATCTACAAATACATAGGATTTTGAAAATATACTTTGTCAGACAATAAAACTTATAAAACTCCTGAAAATACTTGAAAATTTTGTAAAAATCATATTCTATTGTATGTATTTTATAAATCTTAACAGGATTTGTTTTTACAAAATGAATTAAAATTAAAATCAATTTTCGAGGACGCTCGATTAGTTTCGAGCCAAACTGGGACTCTTATTGAATTAGCTATGGAGCGAATTATTGCTAAATGTATATACCGATTGTACCTATAAAGTTATTAATTAAAAAAATATTGATGCTGACTCTTATGTACCTATTTATAAAAGGATTGAAGTTACAATTTCAAAAATAAATTTAACTCAAAAAAAGTAATAAAATATGGCCGTCTACCGAGCTAAGAGACTCAGGTTCGATTACCGGATCGAGTAAAGAATTATTGAAGTTTTATGAAAATTTCTCAGTAATAGCACGGAGTCTGGAATTGTGTCCAGTATATGGCAATAGACTCACCCCCAATTACATGGGACTTATAACACAAATGGTGAAAAGTGGGTGTTACATTGTATATAATATACACTTCTGCCTACCCCTTTTTGGAATTGTAACTTCAAAGCTAATACGTTAAAGCTTCCAAATGTATAATGATTGAATATTTTATTAAAAACAATATTTGCTACTATTATGATGTGAAATTGTATGTAATATGTTTTAAATGTATGTATTTCAATTACTATGTTTTGAATTTAATATATATACAAAAATCAATTGCTGTTCGTTAGTCTCGCTAAAACTCGAAAACGGCTGGACCGATTTGGCTAATTTTGGGCATGAATTATTTGTGGAAGTCCAGGGTAGGTCCAAAATATTAGACACGTATTTGTTTATTTTGTCATATAAGATAACAATACTTAGATAAAACGAATCAAAGTTTAGGAGTGGAAACAAAAACGTCATTTCTACGTATAAAACGTACCTAGAAGTGACGTCACGCTATATTTCAAATCGATATATCTTCAAAAGTATTTGTTTCCGTGAGAAAATAAAAAATACGTTTTAAAATATTCTACAAGACGGACATTAAAATAAAAATTAGCCATCTACCCTATTATGTGGATACTAAATAACTGGGTGTTAAATTGTATATATACACCTCTGCCCACCCCTCGGAGAATACAAGACGATATAACAAATAACATATTACATACAATTTCACACGCAAAGCGCGAACAACATTGCCAAATTGTGTAATTTTGAAATTTAAATTTGTTATAAGCGACTGAGGTAAGTACTGCCTCATTGGTTTAAAATTAAGGCGTATAAATAAAATATACCTAATGTAATGATTATTTAAAGAAAAATGTAACAAAAAATTGTGTATTTTTACCCCCTTTTTCTGTCAAGTTCTGGTTTCAGTTCAAAAATTTATGTTTATATGTAGATTTGCTTAGAAAAGCAATTTTGACACAAATTGTATGGAGCTTATGTCTATATTCTCCGGAGCTGCGGACTACCTAGCGGGTTTACCGGGACTCCGGCTCGACAAGCAGGAGTAGGAACGGGGTGGTTTTTAGTCAGTAAGAGTCTGACACTCCCTCTCGCTTTACCCTGGCGAGAGAAGTCATTGGATGATTTTCCCCCTTGAAAAAAAAATGTCTATATTGTATCTCTTGTAACCAAATCTACATATAAATAGGTATTTATAACAGATTTTTGAGTCCTAAAGATCTGAATTCAATTTCTCATCTTCCATGACTTGACTTTTTAAACCAAACTTGATAGTTTTACTGCCTTACTCAGAGACTTTCAATGATTACTTAAACTATTCCTTAGTAACGATTTTGTTCTGTTAAATACTAGGTTAGGTAGGCATTAAATGTCTCTGAATACGGCCGTAAGTCTTGTAATTTTTATCTGTAACTTTGTGAAATGGTGAGCTTTAAAGTTCTTCGTAAGAGGAACAGAGAGGGCGCCACTGTGCCCTGTGGATAATCTGTAATATATTATAATGTCATTATGTCGGCTTGTAGATGTAGGTTATGACAAATAAAAACATATTGCGGAATTATTTGGCTGTTTTTTTTCTATGACAAGTTAGTAGGTTACTGGATGCCCAATTTTTTCCTAATTTTCAGAAGGTTGGGAACGCACTTGTAAGTCTTTTTTAGAGTTGTTCATATCTGACGGAACATGCGTCGCGTATTATAGATCACATAACACCAGAACAGATAAACAGTTGACTTTTCACACTCAATACTATACGTTAGAGTAACCGCTGATACGCAATACGTCAGATATGAATCAACTCGTATGGTATATAAACCGGCAAACGAGCAGACGAATTACCTGATGGTAAGCAATCGCTGCCGCCCCAGGACAGAGGAGTTAAAAGTGCGTTACCGGCCTTTTGGAGGCTAACATCCAAAAAGCTAAACGTTTAAATCCCTAAGGATGTGAGGATTGTAGATTTGGGGATTGGGGATGAAATAGGGGATTGGAAAAGGGAGATGAGAGGAGTTCTGATCCCCTGGTAATCTTAGAATGGAAAAATAATCCACTAGAAATCTAGGATCTTCCTTTTGAATCCAATTCCAATCGATCAACATTGATACTGTGTTTCGTACTCTCGAGTTGCAACACTAGCACCCATTGCATCCGTATTGTGTGTCATTATTGTCAACATCTCCGCTATAAGGATGTGCTCAAGAGGCATCTCAACGCATGCGGCATTAATATGAAGGAATGGGAGAGGCTTGCTATCCACCGACAGTCTTGGCGCATTGCTGTCAATGAAAATATTAAAGCGTACGAACACCAGCGCTTAGATACGTTAGACGTAAAGCGTCAATTACGTAAAGACCGACCCAAGCCCTCCTATATTTACACATACAACGCTGCCGGCCAGCTTTACTGCTCTAACTGCGATCGGATTTTTAAAACTAAGTTCGGTCTGGCCAGTCACATCAGGGCCCACGACAGGAAATAGCTTCTCTAAGGTCGCCGTTACCGAAATCGGTAAGGAGGACTATATATATATATATATATTGTGTGGATATTGAATGAACTAAATGGTATTGAGTTTGGCTTTATATTTCGTACTCTGAATCAACCTACGATTGGGGCTGTATAGTTTTGACATTTTATCATTATTGAGATTATATTGGATTAAAATGGTGTTGACATTGAGATTGGTTTCAAGAGTAAGCCCCCTGATGGTAAGCAATCAGCGCCTATGGGCACCCGCAACACTAGAGGTTACAAGTGCGGTGACGGCCTTTTGGGATTTAGGAATTTAAGGATTGGGCTTGGGGAGGGGAGGAATTGGGCCGATTGTAACCGCACTCACGCGGCATTACCTACTGAGTTTATTTACCAAATAGCAGAGTAGTGGAATTAAATGTTATAATTTAGGTTTGTATGAGTACTCGATGTGAGTTTTGCCCATGAAGCAAATACAAAGAGATATCATAACTGGATTTCCCTTTAACATAACGCGTGACACTTTACGGGGAGCGCGGGACGTTACAAACCACGCCACTCTCTATATTCCATCTAGCGGTCCCATACTACAAACACGTTGCCAATTGTCCACATTTTAATGTGTCACTTTCTGAGCGCTTATAACCTATCTACACCTGTTTACTTATAATATCATTGGGCAGAGCCCATTTGTTTTGTCACAGTGCACAATCACATTATGGCATCTCCTCCTCTCCCCGTACTTTTTTTTTGACAAGCCCGCCACAACCTCCCATACCGCTACAACTCCTGTAAGCCAGGATCTACAGTAGATACAACCATGAAAACACCGGAACACTGAAGTCCGGTGCGTCCCAGGGACATGAATGACTGACTGTCTTGGATCCCGCAACGAAATAAATCAGAAGATATTATTAGAGGAGAAGAAAAGAAAACGATAGTTTCCACTTCCCTCGGTGAATTTAATGCAGGAGACAGAATGACTTAAGCCTTAAGGCACAAAGAGACTCCACAACTGGGAGAAGCCCAGTCGCCAAGCACCACGGAAATTTGACTTAAAACTAAGTGGGTCCTATGTGTGAGCTGTTATACTTGCTTCCAATAATAGGTATGGCAAAAACGCCTAAACGTACGGAAATTTGTTCTAGACTCCACAAGGTCCGTATAATAAACTACACCTGATGAAACAATTAAATTATCCAACATAGCGTTACGCTCAGATTGCCAGAGACCACACTCCCAGAGTATGTGATGGGCGGATTGCTCATGTTGCAACTCCGCTGTCGAACATTGGCACCATGGTGAATCAACGAGTTTAAATGAGAACAATTTGCTTTTAAAGTTGCCATAGCCAGTAAGAAATTAGGCAACACAGTGATCCACCTCCAACCATGTCCTCTCCAGTCGCTCATGCACGGATGGAAAGAACTGGTAAAGGTGACGGCCCTTGGTAGAAGATTCCCATCTGCACTGCCATTCAATCAGAAGCTCATCCCAGACGTCCGTTAATTCCGGAGCTGCGGACAACGTAAAAGGTTACCGGGGCTCCGGCTCAAAGCAGGAGAAGGAACGGGGTGGTTTTTAGTCAGTAAGAGTCTGACACTCCCTCCCGCCTCACCCAAGGCGGGAGAAGTCATTGGATGATTTTGAAAAAAAAAAAAAAAAAAAAAAAAAAAAAGACGTCCGTTAATGGCTTAAGCAGTCTATCAATTTTGTTTCGATCACGTTGTGCTAGAAAGTTTGCGGAAAAATTAGGTCTCGCATTATATTTAGTACATGGCAGCACGTCCGTACGCTGTCCACTGTCCGTAGTACATGGCGTCACCTCAAGATCGACTGGAAGTAGTCCCGCGAGCACAGGTAGGGCCTCTGTGCTAACCGTCCTATAAGCCTTACACAGAAAGATCAAGGCTAGACGCTGACCTTGAAGAAGCTTCCGCCGTACCGCGCCTATTGTGGCCCTATCAGCCCATACTGGTGCCCCGTAGCACACGCATCCCAGGTAGGTTGCTCCATATATGGTTTTGAGCGTAAGAAAAGAGAGACCCCAGGTAGCCTTCGAAATTCGCGTGAGTGCATAGAAATAATTTTTGGCTTTTTCACTAATAGCCTTAATATGTTCAATAAACGAAAAGTTTTTTTCTAAGACTAGACCGAGATAGCAAACCGACTCCTTTCGTTTTACGGGAACTTTTAAACGTTAACCTCTTTGTACTTGCTTCAATGTTTTTTTAAATGGTTTAGGCCTGCGAACGAGCTGACAGATCACCTGATGGTAAACAATCACCGCCGCCCATGGACACCCGAAACATCAGAGGCGCCACAAGTGCGTTACCGGCCTTATGGGGGTTAGGTATTTAATTCAAGGGTTTTTTTGGGGAAATCGGAAGATAAGGAAGGGGTAATTGGGCCTCCGGTAACCTTATTTACACAACGCAAGCGGTTTCACGTCGGTTTTCTGCAAGGCCGTGGTATCACTCCGGTTGAGCCGGCCCAGCAGTGCTGAAGTATGACTGTTTTCCAAAATAATTAGACAAAATGGGAAACGAACCTGCTCGACTTTATAGTCGAATTCAAGACATGATGCTTTCGCCTGCCCTTTGCCCAAGGTAATTAAAATAATAGAAAAATAAAACAAAAAAATATACAAAAAGCAATATTTATTTACAATTTCATAACAATACGAAGAAATGACGACAGTCTTAAACTTGTTCACTACACTAGCGATAGATGGCGTGACTGTGTTACGTACGGGTCGACACACGGCTCAAGGTAAGCGTCCACAGGCCCGCATCGTACGCATCGGACGGATCGCATCAAACGGATTAATTTTTCAGACTGCGTCCACTGTATCGGCAGCGATCGGATTGCCGACGCGAGTATTAACAATCGGATTGCCGATGCCACTTTCACTCGGATTTTTGGCATCGGCATTCCGTATGACGTCATCGGCACGCATCGCATGTAGGCATTGCCGATGAGCGGTCCGTACGATGCGGATCAGTGGACGCAGTTGTATGAGTTTCTATACGAGACAAACTAAAATCCGTTGCGTGCGATGCGTACGATGCGGGCCTGTGGACGCTTACCTTAAAGGTGCTTTCCCACCAGAGATGTGCTATGTAGCTAATTTGCAAAATGGAAAAGTGGTTCAAATCCTTTATTGGTTGTTTCTTCGAAAAAAATTGCACATCTTTAATGTAAAGTTAATTTTAACTAATATTATAAATGCTTAAGTTTGTGTGTATGTTTATTACTCAATCACGTCAAAACTGCTGAAGGGATCGGTATGAAATTTGGAACAGGGGTAGATTATGGTCTGGAATAACATATAGGTTACTTTTTATCCCACGGGCAGGCGGATAAAGCCACTGGCAGAAGCTAGTCAATTAACCAATTTAGTTTAATATGTTCTCAAGTAATCCATTAAGAATATATTAATTTGAATTTACTAATCAACTTAGATTTAAAAACAAAAAAAATGACATGTCATTTTGTTCGAAGAAACCACCCTTACATTATTTAAAAAATATATTTCATTACTTATATTCTAACCGCTCTACTCAGAGTCATTTAATGGTTACTTAACCCAGCCATTAGCAATTGTTTTCGGATCAAAATCGTTACTAAACAATAGTTTTTTTAAGGGGGGAACATCATCCAATGTCTTCTACCGCCTTGAATGAGGCGAGAGGGAGAGTCAGACTTACTGACTAAAAACCACCCCGTTCCTACTTCTGCTTTTCGAGCCGGAGCCCCGATAACCCGCTAGGTAGTCCGCAGCTCCGGATCAGGCATCAGCCCTACTGGGCCCTATCTGTGGTGGTCTGATGGCTAAAGGAATAGTATAAGTAGCCATTAAATGTCTCTGAATATGGTAGTAAGTGCAATAATTACAACTATTTCTGCATAGAAACGCCTTCAGATATAAATTCATAAAACTAAGAGATCGACTGTTAAGAGTTCGAGATGAAATCACTATTTTTTCACTGACAAATATCTTAACAACAATTGTATTGTGAACCTGATTGAAAAAGAGTAACCTATGGAGTTTCTTGCTCGTTCTTCTCCATAGGAATCTACACTTTGGAACGAGCAAATAGAGCAACTAGAGGACTGACCGACAGATAGACATTTTTTTGACAGATCAGCGCCGGCCACGGACACCCAACAACACCAGAGGAGTCACAGGTGCGTTGCCGGCCTTTTAAAAAGAATATGCTTCTCTTGAAGGTTTGAAGGTCGTATCGAATATGTTCGAGGGAGCTCAACTAATTTCAAGCTAAGATCGGGGCTTATAAACATGACAATGAGCGACATAGTGCAACGCTGTTAATTCTATTTAATGACAAATGTTATTTATGTAAGAATACAATCAATATTTTTATTTATAAACTATGTTTTAATTAATTCAATCTTTATGAATAAAATTACTTAAAAATAATCATTTTTTTTTCTTATGATAGGAACATTTTGAATTTTTCTAACTACTTTATACACAATTCCTAATTAAGGTGTCTGATAGTCTAAGGGGTAGGCAGAGGTGCAGCTATACAATGTATTTCTACACAATTCCACACTCTGTGCAACAAAACTACTTAAAATTCTGAAAATCTTTTCATAACAAGCTTTAAGCAACAATTTAAAATTTTAACTTTAAATACCAAATAGCACCTCATTTCTCTAATTGAAACACACATTCTTAAAAACCCCTCTTTATTCCATGGTATACAGAAACTACAGAGCGCCACCTACTACGCTCCTTACATACTTCTTTAGCTTCCACCACATTCATACATCTGATGGTATACAGAAACTACAGAGCGCCACCTACTACGCTCCTTACATACTTCTTTAGCTTCCATCACATTCATACATCTGATGGTATACAGAAACTACAGAGCGCCACCTACTACGCTCCTTACATACTTCTTTAGCTTCCATCACATTCATACATATGGTTGAAATAGATCGATATAATCATTTAATTTAATAAGCTTTGGTGTATAAAGACTATATCTAAGCCGTGTTGGGAAGCTTATATAATATTGGAATTATTTATAAATTCAACAAGGTTAGTTAAAACGCTAGAAATATTGGAAAAAATCTATAGGTTATGTGAGGCCGTGGTATCACTCCGGTCTAGCCGACACAGCAGTGCCGAAACATAGCTTTAACGCGTGAAAATTTAGTATATTTTTTAAATAATTATGTGCAATTTGGTATATTATCACATCAACAGCCTATAAGTGGCCACTGCTGACCAAAGGCCTCTTCTCACACGGAGAAAGTTTGAGCATTAATCACCACGCTTGCTCAATGTGGGTTGGTGATTTCAAACTTATAATCAGAAATTATAAGCCCAGGTTTCCTCACGATGTTTTCCTTCGCCGTTTGTCAGTGGTGTCCAAATAATCTTAGAATAAATCCTGCGTTTTAACTAACCTTGTATAAACATTAAAAATTAAATATTTAAAGATCTTAAAATCACTAGTTATAGTTAAAAATTCTTTTACTTCACTTATAAACATATCATCACGCATCTTATTGCCGATAAGATACACAGAGGTACATATTACACACCTAGTAATATATTGGCACATTTACGTTTTTCATAGTTTACCTGACTTGTTTAGTTTTTAGTTTACTGACCAATGAACCGTTGTTTTACGTGCGTGAGGGGGAACTACAATAATGGTATAATGACACTTACGACCTCTCTCGATGAATATGGAAATAAATAGATTAATATGCACTTTTAAACACGTAAACCATATAAAATCAATTTCGCATTTTTTGCAGATGTGCCAATATATTACTAGGTGAGCGATATATTTTACTAGGATGCCTGAAAAAAGAGCCAAAGTCTGCTTTCGCATGATCAGCTGTTAGCAGGTAAAGTTCCAAAATACCTACCTAGTTACTAGTCTTCCTATAACGCGGGCGCCTCGCTGCTAACAGCTGATCATGCGAAAGCACGCACGCGCTCAATTCTGTTGTTTTGTTATTGTGATAAAAATAAAACTAATGAGTATACAAACAAAGTTTCTTTAGGAAAGTTGTTTGTAATCATGAGTACAATCACGTGTTTAAATATCGTTCACTAATTACCAGTCACCCTATATGCCCATTTCTTCTGATTAAAAGCAAGTTTTTAGTATTTTTAACTAGATTAATTTAAAAAACTTTTGGTTCTAAATTTTCAGACGCCCTAGTAAATCTCATATTTCTCTTAAATTTTGCAAAAACTATGTATAACTATATACAATAGTCATATACATGTACATAAGAACATTTACTAATACATAAGTAAATAACAAACATTAATAATTATAATTCAAAAAAATATATTTACAATAGGGATGATGACGGGGTATGAAAATTAAAATCTATTTAGTCCGTCAGTTAGGTAATGAAAATATTAGACACGTATTTTTTATATTTTGTCATATAATATAACAATACTTAGATAAAACGAATCAAAGTTTAGGAGAGGGAGCAAATACGTCATTTCTACGTATAAAACTAGAAGTGATGTCACGCGATATTTCAAATCTATATATCTTCGAAAGTATTTGTTTCAGAAAATAAAAATATGTGTGTAATGTTTTAAAATAATCTACAAGACGGACATTAAAATAAAAATTTGTCATCTACCCTATTATCAAAATTAAAATAATAAATATACAATTCAAATGAATTTTTCTATAAAGAAACTAAAATTAAACATTTTACAAATTTCATAAGAGTTAAATTTAATTAATTCAGAATTAAATTACATTTTTTCTAATGAAATACGGTAGTTTCCTACTAGTGAAATACATTACTTGTATCGAATTTTGCAAGAAAAAAATAAGTATAATCGTCAAATTAATGAATGAAAGTACGAAATTAACTAAAAGAAATCACGGTTTACTCACGTACATTAATGGAGAAAGGCTCTACTAGTTTCGAGTCACAGAGGGACTCTTCATCATGAGCAGCGTGCGCAGACGACGTCGCCGAGAGTCCCTCTGTGACTCGAAACTGGTTGAGTTTTTCTCGATTATTTTGGGATATTCCTATTGCATTGAAAAGCAAAAATAATTTATTGTTGACCTAGGAAACTACCGAATTGAGCAAAATATAGGGTGACCGGTAATTAGTGAACGATATTTAAACACGTGATTGTACTCATGATTACAAACAACTTTCCCGAAGATACTTTTTTTGTATACTCATTAGTTTTATTTTTATCACAATAACAAAACAACTAAATTTCGCGCGCACGATAAGCCCGCGGCCGTATCGGAAGACTAGTAACTAGGTAGGTATTTTGCTTTAGCTGCTAATGCTATCAGATCAAAGTATACAAGGAAAGTTTCTTTGGGAAAGTTGTTTGTAATCATGAGTACAATCACGTGTTTAAATATCGTTCACTAATTACCAGTCACCCTATATAAAACAACATCACGCCTTCAACTTTAGTAGGTAGACAGAAACACTAATTTATTTAGACATTATATAAACACTACTTCATTTGTTCGATGTAATACTTTTTTTGAGCACTAACTAATGTCATGGATGAATGAAAATTAAGACATTGCTTACCGCGGTCTTATTTTGGATGGGTAACCGACGTCTGTGACAAATAAGGCCTTAGTAGATCGAAACGAGAGCGCGTTCGGCGCTCTGATTGGTTGGTTAGAGGTAAGCGTCCACAGGCCCGCATCGTACGCATCGCACGCATCGAACGTATGACGTTATCAAAACGCATCGACCATGTAGGCATTGCCGATGAGTAGCGGTAACGTTACGATGGTTGGATCAAGTGCCTGACGCAGTTGTATGCAGTTTCTATACAAGACACAACTGCGTATCCGTTGCGTGCGATGCGTACGATGCGGGTTTGTGCCCTGACCGCCGGTAGTTTTGATTAGTGCCGGCCAAATCAGAGTACCGAATGACTTCTCTCTCATTGGGCGAGGCGAGAGGGAGTGTCAGACTCTTACTGACTAAAAACCATTCCGTTCCTACTCCTGCTTGTCGAGCCGGAGCCCCGGTAAACCCGCTAGGTAGTCCGCAGCTCCGGATAGCTTGGATTTCTCCCATTACTGGTGGGCTACTGCTTTTTATATTTTTTAATGTTTTTTTTAATAGTTATTATACCAATTAAATATATATATATATATACAAAGATATGTAATTTAAATTTCGTTTAAAATCGCTAAAAGGGGGTAGACAGAGGTGTACAATGTAACACCCACTTTTCACCAGTTATGTTATAAGTCCCATGTAATAGGGGTTAACCTAAATCTAGAATAACCCGTTTTAAAAACCTCATAAAATCACATAATCAATACAAAACATAAAATTATTACAACATTATCAATTAAAATTAAATAATATTTCTTTTACAAAAATAATCATGCATTAAAATAATAATTTATCATTCACAAAAATAAAAAATAAGCCTCGATAAAATTTTCTATTGAGGGATTGGGGGATCGAACAATTGAGGGGAAGGGGGTTGGATTACCAACCCCCATAGAAAATAGGGATCCGGGGATCGGGAGATCAATGAAATGAAATGAAATGAATATGAATGAAGGAAATAGATTTCATTTAATTTCATTGGGGGATTGAGGGGTAGGGGGTAGCAGAGGGAGGGAGGTAGGGGTAAGGGTTACAGAGGATTTTGTAATTGCGGGATTGGAAAACTGGGTACATTAGTAGACTAGACAATTACAAAGGGGGAGGAAGAATTGGACCACATAAAACATATTTTTTTAAGATTTTAAAATTAAAACACCATAATATTGCTTCTAGGCGTCCTAGAGAGGTTATCGTCTATGGTTAAATACATGTTGAACGAGAAGAACATCGCAGTTGACGACAGGAAGTGCCAGATGTCGTGAGAGTCGTATAATTGGAGTAGGGAGCATTGGCGGTTGCTTTGGCGAGACTGCGCTGGAGTTAACTGCAAAGAAATTTATATATTAATACGTGATGCAAAAACTTTGGACCCCTTTTTACGAAAATTGGAGCATAAAATTTGGTACACTTATAGTTTATGTGTAGGAGAAGTGCAGAACGCTAATATTTTTCAAAAATAATGCTTATAAAGTACATTAAATCAATAAATAAAACATTACACACACTACCATGCATAGTATCTGATCGTATTTTCTCACGTCTCATATGAATAGAGTTTTCCTGTTCATGATGCGTCGGAATATATTAATTTGAATTTTACAAAACTAATAGCAATTCGTTAAATAAAAATTATCCTTGAACGTATGTTAAGTGGTATTGTAAATTAAATCGTATATGTTCGAATTTCGACTACTAGTTTTAGTAATTAGTTAAACCGTAAAATAAACCAACGTCTTTTTTGTAATAGGGGCCATCCATTAATTGCGTTACACGCTAAGGGGGGAGGGGGTCGACGAAGTATGACTTGAAGTGACAAGGGAGCAGGAGGAATTATAATCTAACTGTTAAAACACTAACTTGTAACTATTATCGAAACACTCAAAGAAATCTAGATGTAAAATTATAAAATGTGACGTCACACTAGGGAGGTCTCACAAATGTGACCAATTGTGACAAGGACGGGGGAGGGGGTCAATATCATGAAATTCGTGTGACGTAATTTATGAATGGCCCATAAGGATGATGACGGGGTATAAAAATTCAAAATCTATTTAGTACGTCAGTTGGGTAATGAAAAAATATTAGACACGTATTTTATATTTTGTCATATAAGATAACAATACTTAGATAAAACGAAACAAAGTTTAAGAGTGGGAGCAAATACGACATTTCTACGTATAAAACGTACCTAGCAGTGACGTCACGCGATATTTCAAATCGATATATCTTCGATAGTATTTGTTTCCGTAAGAAAATAAAAAATACGTGTCTAATATTTTAAAATAATCTACAAGACGGATATTGAAATAAAAATTAGTCATCTACCCTATTAGTAA
Organism: Spodoptera frugiperda; assembly: GCF_023101765.2. NCBI lineage: Eukaryota > Metazoa > Arthropoda > Insecta > Lepidoptera > Noctuidae > Spodoptera > Spodoptera frugiperda. Next base: position 6,808,914 of record NC_064232.1, read on the forward strand.
ATTGCCTAGTTTACAAATATCTGCCCATAAACATCCACCCGCATATACTCCAGTTACATCGGTGATCGTGGCGCTTGCAACAGTGCCGAAATATCGGAAACTCATACACATAAATAAACATGGTAAATATCCCGTCTCAAGTTCTAATGTTAGTGGTTTATAGAAATGAATAATATACTCACGGCCCAATTAGTATTCTGGTCTAAGTAGAAGTAACTGGATCCGAACCATATCGAGTATGTCAGCGCTATGAACACCCAGCTGTGGACAAACAGACAGAATTAATTTTATTGTAACTTTCGTGAGACATACTAAATTAATTATTATGTATGACTAGCTACTTCTACGCGGTTTCACCCGCTCTGCTCGGCTCCTATTGGTCATAGCGTGATGTTTTATAGCCCATAGCCTTCCTCGATAAATGCACTACCCAACACAAAAAGAATTATTCAAATCGGACCAGTAGTTCCGGAGATTAGCGCGTTCAAACAAACAAACAAATAAACTCTTCAGCTTTATAATATTAGTAAAGATACTAAATTAATTATGTGTAATAAACATACTAAAATAATAATTAAGACAAAATTAACTAATTATACTTATAATAGATAAAGCTTTTAAGTGTGGGAGAGCCATACTTCGGCACTGCTGGGCCGGCTCGACCGGAGTGATACCACGGCCGAGCAGAAAAACGACGTGAAACAACGCTTGCCTTGTGTTTCGTTGTGTCAGTGAGGTTACCGGAGGCCCAATTACCCCCCCCCTCTAGTTACATTCCTAACCGCCACAAGGCCGGTAACGCACTTGTAATTATACCATAAAAAAACTCAAAAGTCTCTTTTTTATCGCGCTTATCTCCGGAATTACTCGTTGAATAATTATTTTTGTGTTAGATAGTCCATTTATCGAGGAAGGTTATAGGCTATAAAACATCACGCTACGATCAATAGGAGCCGAGCAGTAAGTAAAACTGCTAGCGTCCCGCCACAGCTTCGCATGGGTGCAATGGTGATATATTATGCATGTATTATACATATAAACCTTCCTCTTGAATCACTCTATCTATTAAAAAAACCGCATCAATATCCGTTGCGTAGTTTTAAAGATTTAAGCGTACAAAGAGACATAGGGACAGAGAAAGCGACTTTATTTTATACTAGCTACTTCCGCGCGGTTTCACCCGCTCTGCTCGGCTCCTATTGGTCATAGCGTGATGTTTTATAGCCTATATCCTTCCTCGATAAATGGACTATGCAACACAATAATGATTCAATTCGGACCAGTAGTTCCGGAGATTAGCGCATTCAAATAAACAAACAAACAACCAATCTCTTCAGCTTTATAATATTAGTATAGACTATGTAGTGATGGAGAAATGGAATATACATACCTGTACCACCGGATCGACTCCCGGTTGAGCAACTTCATGACGATGTAGAACAATGTGTAGAGGAAGAGGTTGCTCATGAGGACAAGGAGTAGATGGGACGCGAAGTCACGACTGTGTTGGGCCACTCTGTAGGAAAATATTTATAATTATATATTACAATTTATTAGCTTTTCAAGTTGTTAGATTTACAAAATTTCTATTTAGTAGTTCCCGAATTCCGGACTATCGGGATTAAAAAAACAATGTTTTTTTAACATTGTCCCACAGGAAGATTTTTCCTGTATTGCGGATAAGTTCACACAGATACACATGAGTTCACACATAAAATGTAACTAGGACACAGAAGTAAAATGTCAGTGTAATTACAAACAAATAATTTCAGATAACAGGATCACCAACTATTACATGGGAATTATAATACAAATGGTGAAAATTGGAGAGTCACGCCATTTATCCCCGAAGGGGTAGACAGACGTACAAATTATGCCACTGTACAATGTACACCTACTTTTTACCATTTGTGTTATAAGTCCCATCATCCCATGTAATAGGAGGTGAGCCTATTGCCATATACTGGGCATAATTTCAGACTCCGTACTACCACTGAGAAATTCTTCAAAAATTGAAATAAGTTTTACATTCTGAGACAATACTTGTCCTAGTTTTTTTATACAATAAAATGGTTTAATAGTATAAATTATAAGGCTACTCACCCATAAGCAGCAATAGCCCAGTTGGACAGGTTGGCAATGATGAGCAACACACAGCGTCCGCAGTGGGTGGGCGTGATGGCGGCCAGGGGGCGCGACACTAGCTCGCGGGCCGCGCGACATACCAGCCCGCCGTCTGGGGGGATAAACGGCGTATGTGTTAATCGGAATAACATAGAATAAAAAATATAGTGATACCACGGCCTACACAACACGTGTTGTGTTGTGTCGGTGTTGCATTGTGTCAGTGAGGTTACCGGAGGCCCATTTACCCCCCTTCCCAATTCCTGATTTCCCAACAACCCTTTAATTCCTAACTCCCGAAAGGCTGGCAACGCACTTGTAACGCCTCTGGTGTTTCAGGTGTCTATGGGCGGCGGCGATTGCTTACCATCAGGTGATCCAACTGCTAGTTTACCGGCTTATAACATAAAAAAAAACTTTGCTTATAAAACGCCTTGTTTTTACTAGTGGTGTATGTGTTATTCAGAATAACACGAAATAAAAATTCTAGTCCGCAATATTTTTTTGTGTGAAAGAAAAACAAACATACATACACACATACAAACTCTCATGAGATCCGGCAGATCTTTTTATTTTAGTAAACCACTTTACATTATTTTTTTCTAAAATGCCTAATCTTAAGATTTACCAAGTGAATCATAGTAAAAGTTAGATGTGAAAATTCTGAATTTTAACACTAAAAACATCATGAAAATCATCAGACTTCGAATTAGGATGTTTTTCCATCATACACGTGTTATGCTACATTGCTGTGGATGTGTTTGGTTTCCAACAGTCATATTCATTGGTATACATACCTAAGTTCTACTGGAAATGGGCTCAGCTAAGCTATGTTTTTTAATATGGAAAGATGCGTGCTATGGATGACTTCCCTACTATCGATACATCGCATACTCGAGCTGCGCATCTTCCTCGCACAGCTACACAGCTTAGTATCAGTGGAAACGGTCACATAGTTTCACAGCTTAGCAATTACATCTTCGTAGCATAGCTACATAGCACATCTCTGGTGGAAAATAATAATTCCTAATTGTCCACAATGATATGTGTTCACGGCAATAAGGTGCACTTTTGGTTGAGGGTTGTTTTTCGTTTCTTTAACAGCTGATTTAATACAAATGGGTAGAAAATAAGTGGACTGTATTAGATGTTTATATGTGTGTGTAAGACATGAACGATGCATTGCGTTGGTGTTTGGCACTGACTTGGACAATATGTGACTCACCTAGCTTGAATCTCCCGAGGTAGTAGATCTGGAAGGTCATCACGAGGCAGGTGACGAGGTGCAGCACCGTGAACGCGATCCAGAAGTAGAAGTTCGCGTTCAGCACGCCCACTAGACCTGGACACGACAAAATAAATCTATAATAATATAATTTTATTGTAATCTTCGTGAGACATACTAAATTAATTATTATAATATATGTTATCGGTTTACTCACGTAACTGTTAACGCGGCGATCGCCGAGTCGTGAGTCGCGGAATGCTGCCCGTGAATATGAACTTAGCTAGCATGGCTTGAAAATAGTGGAGTTCCTAAGTCAAACAATAACGTGAGTAAGCCGATAATATAATTTATAATATAAAAATAAGTCGGGTTTTCCTTCCTGACGCTATAACTTCAGAACTACGATTCCAGAGAAAAGCAAGAAAACAGGGAAAAACATCGATGGCGAAACGGAGTTTCGAGCTTCGAACGAGAGTTTGCTAGTAAATTATAAAAATATACAATTTTATAACATAAACGCACTTTTGACTGCCTCGTTGGTCGAGTGGTCGTAAGTGCGATTGCCGGACAAGGGGTCTCGATTCCCGGGTCGGGCAAAGTATCACTGGGATTTTTTCGGTTTTTCGAAAAAAAAACTGAGTAGTAGCACGGAGTCTGGAATTGCGCCCGATATATGGCAATAGGCTCACCCCCTATTACATGGGACTTATAACGCAAATGGTGCAAAGTGTGTGTACATTGTGTACCTCTGCCTACCCCTTCGAGGATAAAAGATGTGACATTGGAAACTCAACCATCAATTTCAAAACCTTATAAATCCCCTAAATATTGTACAAGTTTAACAAAACCTACTACAATATAAATAAGATACTATATAAAATAAGAAGACGGAAGACGGAAGACGCAACGTGGGCAGACCTCCCACTAGGTGGACCGACGACATCGTCAGAGTGGCGGGGAGCCAGTGGATGCAGGTGGCGGCTTGTCGTTCTACGTGGAGGACTAAGGGGAGGCCTTTGTTCAGCAGTGGACGTCTCTCGGCTGATGATGATGATGATGATGATATAAAATATAATATAAACTCACCAATAAATATAATGAGCGCGAGCACCCCGAAGGTGGCGTGCGCGCGCGCATTGATGTCGGGGTGGCGCGACTGGTAGATCTTCACCATGCACAGCACTGACGTCACGTACATGAACGACGTGTCTACAAACATACAGACAAGCAAAATGTAATATGTTAATATTATATGTTTTAGTCTATAGGCCGAATAGGGATGATGACGGGGTATGAAAATTAAAAATCTATTTAGTCCGCCATATATTAGACAAGTATTTTTTTATTTTGTGATATAAGATAACAATGCTTACATAAAATCTGTCAAAGTTTAGGAGTGGGAGCTAACTAGTTACGTCACTCTTGAGTATATAACGTACTCAAAAGTGACTTCACACGATATTTCAAATCGATATATCTTCGAAAGTATTTGTTTCCGTATGAAAATAAAAAATACGTGTTTAAGAAATTAAAAAAAATGTGTTTTGTATGATTCATAATATATTTTTTTATGTTTATTGTTTTTTTTTAATGGTACAAATAAACTTATTTTCTTTCTTTCTTTCATTAAAATAAAAGTTTGTCATCTACCCTATTAGCCTCGTTCCAATTTTCCCAATCCCCATTCCCCAACAACCCTTAAATTCCTAATCCCCAAAGACCCAAAAGACACACTTGTACGCCTCTGGTGTTTCAAGTGTCCATGGGCGGCGGCGATAGCTGTCTGCTCGTTCACCGGATAAAGCATTTAAAATGTATATGTTATTCTAGACCATAGTTTACCCCTGTTCCAAATTTCATCCCGACCCGTTCAGCCATTTTGACGTGGTTGAGTAACAGACATACATACAAACTTTCACATTTACATAATACTAGCGACCCGCCCCAGCTTCGCATGGGTGCAATGGTGATATATTACGCATACATAAAAACATTCCGCTTGAATCAGTCTATCTATTAAAAAAACCACATCAAAATCCGTTGTGTAGTTTTAAAGATTTAAGCGTACAAAGGGACAAAGGGACAGAGAAAGCGACTTTGTTTTATACTATGTAGTGATAGTGACCACTCACCGAATTGGAAGTTCATGCTATTGGGACAGACGTGGTAGGCTGCGGACAGTAGACCCTCGCTGACCAGGGCTATACCCATCGCGTACAGCAGGCCAAAGTGCTGAGGTATACCTAGTTCCTTCTGGTAACAAGAAGAATAATAATATTTTTATAATAACTATCGGGAGACATACAAAATTAACTAGAGATTTCAGTTTAAAGGGGTTATATTTATCGGAGCGCTGCTGTCCGGCCTTCGTCGGGTATGACACACCCACGGGAACATTAGTTTTTTTTATTGGGACAAGCCCACCACTGTCTCCCAAAACCGCTGCAACCACTGTCCCGATCCTGGTGCACAGGAGTACAGGAGGTAGATACAACCATGAAAATATCGGAACACTGAAGTCCAACGTCCCAGGGACATGAATGATTGTCTTGGATCCCGCAACGAAATAAATCAGAAGATATTATTAGAGGAGAAGAAAAAGAAAACGATAGTTTCCACTTCCCTCGGTGAATTTAATGCAGGAGACAGAATGACTTAAGCCTGAAGGCATTGGGTTGAAGATTACAGTTTAAAAGGTTCATGTTTATCAGAAAGCGCTACTATCTGGTCTTCACAGGGTATCACACACCCACGACAAGACTAACGTTACGACAAAACAAAGTACAAACTAACCTGTTCAGCAGTTTTATTCTGATGCGTATTATGTCTCCTCCAGACTTGGGCGAGGAATAGCAGCCCTAGTAACACGTATCCCAGGTTCGAATACACGTGGTTGAAGTCAGATAGTACTAGTAGGGGGTGGGCGCACAGGAAGTTGAAGTAACACAAGTCCTGGTTCCCTGATTGGTTTAGGAGCTGCAAAGAAAAAACATTAATTACTTTTTTTGGTGTAAGTGTGGGCTCGCCATGCTTCGGCACAAATGGGCCGGCTCGACCGGAGTAATACCACGGCCGAGCAGAAAACCGACGTGAAACAACGCTTGCGTTGTGTTTCGTTGTGTGAGTGAGGTTATCAGAGGCCCAATTACCTTATTAACAATTAATTTTAATTCTGTAGACCTAATTGGATCATGATATTATTTTATCGTTATTTATCTGTGCTAAAATTAAATAAAATTTAACAAGTAAAATTTTTAAGCAAGCTTGACTAATTATTAAACAGAAATCGAACTTGAGACCAATTAAGAGATACATTTTCCTTCATTCTATATTATTAGTTTAATAATAATTACACCTAACATAAACTTTTCAAGCACGCCCGACCAATTTCGAGCACACCCGACTACTTTCGAGCTACAACCGGGACCCATAATAACTAATAACTCACCCGTTGGTACGTGACAACAAGCTGTATGACCGGTAGGGTGTAGAACACGGCCACTGTGAGCACGTTCCACAGATACATCTTGGACCGGGCCGAGAGGACGCGGGGACGACATCTGGGGGGGGGAAGGAGAAACAAACTTAAGTAATTAAAATTATTGTATTATTTTTTTTGTTATCAATATAAATATAACTTTTTTTTTCAGTTCATCTGTGATCATGGCGCTTGCAACAGTGCCGAAATATCGGAAACGCATAAATATTGAAAAACATGGTAAATATCCCGTTTTAAGTTTCAATTCTAAATATAACTGTATAATGTATTGGTTTAAGCTGTATTTAGTTGATATAGATTGGCTATCTTTTGGGATAAATACTCAAAATGGATAAATATTAAGTAAGTTTTTTTTAGGGGGAAAATCATCCTGATACTGACTTTTAATGTCCCATGTAATAGGGGGTGAGAAATTTCTCAGTAATAGCACGGAGCCTGGAATTGTGCGCAGTATGTGGCAATAGGCTCACACCCTATTACATGGGACTTATAACACAAATGGTGAAAAGTGGGTGTACATTGTATAGCGGCATTACGTGCCGTAATGGGCATTTCTGCCTACCCCTTCGGGGATAAAAGGCGTGACGTTACATTAATTTTCATACCTCGTCATCATCACTATAGACCCCTTAGTCGGGTCATCACACACCCAGCAACAAGAGTGGCGTTAGTAAAACATTACAAGCTAAATTACACCTTATCCTCATAGAAATAAGTGCCAATCTCACCTGGCCAGGTTGGCAATAGGCTCACCCCCTATTACATGGGCCTTATAACATCAATAGTGAAAAGTGTTTGTACATTATATAGCTGCATTACGTGCTGCAATGTGCATTTCTGCCTACCCTTTAGGGGATAAAACCCGTGACGTTCCGTTAATTTCCATACCCCGTCATCATCCCTATAATAGCTTAGTTGAGTATCACACACCCAACAACAAGAGTAGCGATAGAAATAACACAAACAACAACATCACATTAAAAGCTAAACTACACCTTATCCTCATAGAAATAAGTGCCAATCTCACCTAGCCAGGTTGGCGACACACAGCTTGCCCCCGAGACGATATATATCCTTGTTACTCATAGTTGGTATCACACACCCAGCAACAAGAGTAGCGTTATTAAAACACATTCACAAAAGTATAAGCTAAACTACACCTTATACCAATAGAAATAAGTGCCAATCTCACCTAGCCAGGTTGGCGACACACAGTTTGCCTCCAAGCCGGTATATATCCTTGTCGGTATTCACATCTATTTCACTGTCACACACTCATAGTTGGGTACCACAAGCAAAACTACACCTTATGCCAATAGAAATAAGTGCCAAACTCACCTAGCGAGGGGAAGAATAGTAGTGGACAACAAAAGTATAATTAAGCTAAACTACACCTTATACTAATAGAAATAAGTGCCAATCTCACCTGGCCAGGTTGGCGACACACAGTTTTCCTCCGAGCCTGTATATATCCTTGTCGGTATTCACATCTATTTCACTGTCACACTCCTATAGTTGGGTACCACAAGCAAAACTACACCTTATACCAATAGAAATAAGTGCCAAACTCACCTAGCCAGAGGAAGAATAGTAGTGGCCATCAAAAGTTCAAGCTAAATTGCACCTTACACTCATATAAATAAGTGCCAATCTCACCTAGCCAGGTTGGCAACACACAGTTTGTCTCCATGCCGGTATATATCCTTGTCGGTATTCACATCTAACACACTTCTAGTTGGGTATCACACACCCAGCAACAAGAGTGGCGGAGGTAAAACACATTCTAAGCTAAATTACACCTTATCTTCATAGCAATAAGTGCCAATCTCACCTAGCCAGGTTGGCGACACACAGTTTCCCTCCAAGCCGGTATATATCCTTGTCGGTATTCACATCGTCTAGCGTCGAGAAGTCGGATTCTGTGTCGGATGACGAACTGCCATCTAGTGGGAGGAAAGGGAAACAAAATATTAGTGAACAAAAATCAAAGTCAAAGTCAAAGCATTTATTTCAATTAATCCTAAATTAGGCACTTTTGAAACGTCAAATTGAATTGTCCGTCAGTCTGTCTGTCAGGGAAGCTAGGCGCTCGTTCCAAAGTGTAGCTTCGAATGGAGAAGAACGAGCAAGAAACTCCATCGTTACACATTTTAAAAAATGATTTTTACAAGATGGCTGATACATTATTTGATCATTTACCTATTGTATATATATGTAGGAACAATGTAACGACAATACGACGTCAAAACTATGGGACAATAATAATAATCTAATCTAAAAATGTTTCTCGAGTTGTCGTTGTGTGAGTGAGGTTACCGGAGGCCAAATTACCTCCCTTCCAATCTTCCCAATCCCCGAATCCCCAACAATTCCTAACCCCCCAAAAGGCTAGCAACGCACTTGTAACGCCTCTGGTGTTTTGGGTGTCCATGGGCGGCGGCGATTGCTTACCATCAGGTAATACGTCAGCTCGTTTACAACGTGTTTATGGTTTATGGTTTAATTGGAATATATGATTTGACCTTGACTTTATCATTATTAAGTAGGTATACGACACCCGCTTGAAGAGGAGCGGTGGTATATTTTAAGCCCTTTTCGAGTGTGGGAAAGCCATACTTCAGTACTGCTGGGCCGGCTCGACCGGAGTGATACCACGGCCGAGCAGAAAACCGACAACTGAGTGAGGTTACCGGAGGCCCAATTACCCCAATCCCCAACAATCAAATCCCTAACCCCCAAAACTTGACGGCACAGTTGGCGCAAGTTCGATTCCCGCACGGAGCAACCCTGTATGATGTTAAGCCTTTGACGGCCAATAGAAAACTGTTGAAGGCAAATCATCCGCTAACGTCGGTCACCGGTGACCACCACGGCGTTCAATGTGTTAAGGGTCGGGTATACGACACCTTCGAGAAGAATGGTGGTGGTTAATAATTGTACCCAAAATCCTCCGCTAACGTCTGTCACCGGTGACCACCACGGCGTTCAATGTGTTAAGGGTCGGGTATATGACACCCTCGTGAAGAGTAGCGGTGGCAAATGTTTGTACCTGTCCGTGTAGAAGTATAGATGTCCCCCTCCCCCACGAGACACTGCCGCGAGGTGCTCTCCCCGCTGGTGTCTGCGACGTGGACGTGACGTCGCCTTGTCGCCCCCGCCGGCGCTATGTTCCCCGCGTCGTGGGGGACTATTGGAGGGTGAGGTGGCCTTCTGTGGGGGGAAACATACAATTTTATAACTGACTAGCTACTTCCGCGCGGTTTCACCCGCTCTGCTCGGCTCCTATTGGTCATAGCGTGATGTTTTAGCCTATAGCCTTCCTCAATAAATGGACTATCCAACACAAAAATAATTATTCAAATCGGACCAGTAGTTCCGGAGATTAGCGCGTTCAAACAAACAAACAAACTCTTCAGCTTTATAATATTAGTAAGTAAGTATAGATCAACGTTATATAAGTGTGGGCGCTATGTTCCCCGCGTCGTGGGGGACTATTGGGGGGGTGAGGTGGCCTTCTGTGGGGGGGAAATATACTAATTATTAGCTGATGAACGTTATAATATAGGAGTTTACCGGAGTGTGTAATCCCCGATTCCCGAACAACAACCCTTGAATTCCTAACCCCCAAAAGCTGGCAACATACTTGTAACGCCTCTGGTGTTTCAAGTGTGCATGGGCGGCGGCGATTGCTTACCATCAGATGATACGTCTGCTCGTTTACCGGCTTATACCGTAAAAAAATAATTTAACACATTCAATGCCACTGACTCGCCCGGAGAGTCCATGTAAATTTTATTCGTATATATTATTTGAATGCCGTAGACTCGCCCTGCGAGTTTAATGTTTTTGCTATTTCTTTCCAAAATGCATGGTGTATTTTCTGCTTAAAATAATACTGAAGACTAAAGATACCCTAATCTAAAGAATTGCATAGAGGGTGCGACTCTACGGTTCTGGAATTAAATTTACGTGGACTCTCTGGGCGTGTTGGTGGCACTGAATGTGTTAAACTACAATAAAATACCTTCTTCGCTAAGTTCAGCAGTGCGCTGTATCCGCTTGCGACACAGCACGGCTATGACGAAGGCCACGTAGAACGAGCCGAAGAATGCCAGCGCCGCGCCCGCCGCTATCGCATACTCCTGGTACGATATCGTTTGTATTATTCTGAAACTGTCATATTGATACTATGTCATATCATATCGTAATGTGCATAGTAAAAAACAGGATAGATAGAGAGAGAGAGAGAGGGAGAGAGAGAGAGAGGGGGGAGGGGGAGAGAGGGGGGAAGAGGGAGAGAGAGGGGGGAAGAGGGAGAGAGAGAGAGAGAGAGATTGCACGTAAGCTATTCGATTCTACGCGTGACGAGAAGGCTGGCTATTTCTTCGGTCAGAAGATAAGCATTGCCATACAACGTGGCAATGCGGCCAGTCTTCTGGGAACGTTCCCCAATGACAGCGATGCGGACGAGTACTTCGATGCCTAACGACAATTTTTATTTCATTTTTATTTCTTTATTTTACTTTTAAGTTAGTTTGTAAAATAGCCTAATAATATGTGACATTTACAATAGGGATGATGACGGGGTATGACAATTAAACATCTATTTAGTTCGTTAGTTAGGTAATGAAAAAAGTATTAGACACGTATAATTTTATTTTGTCGTATAACTTAGATGGCACAAATCAAAGTTTAAGAGTAAGCAAATACGTCATTTTAAATATTAAACGTACCTAGAACGTTAACGTCACGCGATATTTCAAATCGATATATCTTCGAAAGTATTTGTTTCCGTGAGAAAATTGTCAGTAAGAGTTTGAGATTCCCTCTCGCCTCGCCCAAGGCGGGAGAAGTAATTGGATGATTTTATAAAGGTTGGCAGATAACTTGGCAAGATTTTGTTATAATTTTTTTCAAGAAAATTACTTTATTAACTAAAAATACGCGGGCGCGGACGTTTAATAATTAGCGCAACGTCGCCGCGTCTGCGCACGATGCTTGTGAGGATCAATCCCTGCGCGATTGGCGGAACTTACTATTTTTAGTGCGTTACCGGCTTTTTGGGAGTTAGGAATTTAAGGGTTGTTGTTCGGGAATGAGGATGGGGAAAATTGGGAAGGGGGAATTGGGCCTCTGGTAACTCAACTCACATAACGAAACACAACGCAAGCGTTGTTTCACGTCGGTTTTATGTGAGGCCGTGGTACTCACTATTAAAAAAAAATTGCCAAGTTACGTGCCGAAGACTATACTAAATAACTGGTCTGACCACCAACTTACCTGAAGGTCTTCACTCTCCCATCGTTGGTGACCACCTGTACCTGCTCCTCCTGAGACCAGCCCAGGTACTGCGCCACGTGGGGGAGGGTGGCATTGCCACCTTTCTCCGTACAATCCTCGTCAGACGTCTTCACTATGAATACTATGTAGAATCCTACTGGGAATGTGTCTTGCTGAAATTGGAGAAAAAAGTAATTTTGTGAGTCAACAAAAAAGAGAAGGATTTGTTTTTATGGAATAGGGGGGGCAAACGAGCAGACGGATCACCTGATGGTAAGCAATCGCCCCTCGTTGGTCGAGTGATCGCAAGTGCAACTTGCGGACGAGGGATCTCGGATTCGATTCCCGGGTTGGTTAAAGTATTACTGAGCTATTTTGGGCTTTTCGAAAATTTCGCAGTAGTAGCAAGGAATCTGTAATTGTGCTGAGTATATGGCAATAGGCTCACCCCTATTACATGGGTGAAGAGTGGGTGTACATTGTATAGCAGCATTACGTGGCGTAATGTGCACCTCTGTCTACCCCTTCGGGGATAAAAGGCGTGACGTTGCAAAGAAATTGCAAAAAAAAGAAAAGATTTTTTTATGGTATAAGCCAGTAAACGAGCAGCCGGATCACCTGATGGTAAGCAATCGCCGCCACCCATGAACACTTAAAACACCAGAGGCGTTACAAGCGCGTTACCGGACTTTTGGGAGTTAGGAATTTAAGGATTGTTGGTGCAACGGGGATTAGGAAGGGGGTAATTGAGCCTCCGGTAACCTCACTCACACAACGAAACACAACGCAAGCGTTGTTTCACGTCGGTTTATTGTGAGGCCGTGGTATCACTCCGGTCGAGCCGGCCCAGCAGTGCTGAAGCATGGCTCTCCCACACTTAAAATGGTGACTAATACCCAGGTGAAGATTGAGTTTGCTTGTAGTTAATTATTAACTTAAAAATATACTTACAGTTAGTGTGATCCCTCCTCTTCTCGTCATAGTCAAATAATACCCATCATATAGAATATCTCTCTCGTTATCGAAAACTGGACACTGTAATGAAAAGAGGGGTTATTTTTCATATAGGGTGACTGGTAATTAGTGAACGATATTTAAACACGTGATTGTACTCATGATTACAAACTACTTTCCCGAAGAAACTGACTATGAGCCTTTTCTACATAACAGAGCTTCTACGATGTACAGGATTTTAGAGAACATAGTTGAAAAGGTTCTGGTTTATCAGAGAGGGCCTTAGAAGTATCAGAACCGGAGCTGCGGACTACCTAGCGGGTTTACCGGGGCTCCGGCTCGAAAAGCAGGAGTAGGAGTTTTTTGGTTTTCCGAAAAAATCACAAAATGTTAACTGCGTCATTATGCTCAACAAATCCAATAAAAATTAGGATGATAATAAGCTACCACGATGCTTAATAACGCGGGAGAATTTGGATTTGTTAAATATAAGTTAACGTTTTTCGGAAAACCACCCAGGAACGGGGTAGTTTTTAGTCAGTTAAGAGTCTGTCATTCCCTCCCGCCTCACCCAAGGGTGGAGCAGTCATTGGATGATTTTCCCTCCTCAAAAAAAAAGGGGGTATCAGACCCGAAGCTGCGGACTGCCTAGCCGGTTACCGGGACTCCGACTCGAAAAGCAGGAGAAATAGGAACGAGCTGGATTTTAGTCAGTAAGAGTCTGACGCCTCTTGCCTAGGCCCAAATCAAGAGAAGTAATTGGATGATTCCCCTCCCCCTCAAAAAGGAGGGGTATCAGATACCCACGAGAAGAGTAACAACAGTCAAAAGTATATTCTATTCTACTATCAACAAACAATTATTTTTAAAATTAATAATACTCATATTAAAACAATAATTATTATTAAGAATAATTTTACTCACCGAAAAATTCTGTATAGAAACGACAGCACATATATCGTCATCAGACTCAATCATGACAATGACGCTTTTAGGTCTAGACATCCAGCTTCTAGTCTCAAAATTAGACCTTAAAAGGTACCTATGAAAACTAGTACCTTCATTTTCATCCATCTGATTACACAAATACTTCCTTTTAGCATGTTGGTAGCTCAAATCTAAATTATTCGATTGGTCGAACGGAAAAAAGTAGTACATAGGTTGACTTGGCGTAATTGTTAGATTGGTGGTTGAATTCAACCTGACGAAAAAGTCTTGGACGGTCTCAACCAATATGGTTACGTTTATGGAATCCGGTGATGACGAGGTTAGGTGGATAATTGGTGTGTTCTGGGTTGAAACGTCTGGAAGAGAAAAATGGAATTTTACATACAAATGAGGGTAGACAGAGGTGCACATATAACACACCTAGTAATATATTGGCACATTTACGGTATTCATAGTTTACCTGACTTGTTTAGTTTTTAGTTTACTGACCAATGAACCGTTGTTTTACGTGCGTGAGGTGGGAAACTACAATAATGGTATAATGATACTTACGACCTCTCTGGACTTCATGAATATGGAAATAAATAGATAAATATGCACTTCTAAACACGTAAACAATATATTACTAGGTGAGTGATATATGTATACAATGTAACACCCACTTTTCACTATTTATGTTATGAGTCCCATGTAATAGTGGTTGGTAACATAGGACAAAATTTTGGAATAAAAGTTATTACAAAATTAATTATAACAGGCTTATGCATAGGCTGCGCAACGTCGCCGTCTACGCACGCCGCTCATGATGAAGAGTCCATTTACGTGAGTAAACCGTGATTTTAAGTTAGTTTAAAAAAGTCAGTAAATATTTTATACGTGTCCGGGAATCGAACCCAAAACTACCTTGGTGGTCACCTTCATTTCAAATTTCTACCAAAAATGTTAATCATTTTATCAAGTAAAAAATTGCTTCTTCCTAAACAGCTAAGTAAACTTAGATATACTCTTTAGTTATAATCAGACCTGATAGGGCTGTCATCAACTATTAAACTTTTAAACTCACAGGGTCACCAAAAATCTAAGTACACTTACAAATTATAATTATTATAATATAAATATATAAAAAAATGTGTTATAAATTATATATATTTACGTATAAGTGGGCCACAGTAGACTCTAATCCGTTTCCCATCGACTAAGTCAGCGTGAACAAAAAGAGAAGTCAAATTATATAAGGGAGTCGACAAAGTCGGTAATTACGGAAAAGTCGGATGAGTCACAAAAAGTCGGAAAAGTCGGAATTTTACTTAGAAAGCAGGGCGTTGGTTTTTTGTACCTTATCTATATGTAAGGCATTAATGGCTTAAATCTATTGGATAAATAAAAACTAAACTAGGTATTATGTAAGCAATATTAGGAGAGGAAAAAGCATAACTATTTTTCTGCTACCACTCACAATACACACATATACGCACATACACACACACTTTTACTAACTCACTCACTCTCACTCTTATAAAGTGTGGGAGAGCCATACTTCGGCACAAATGGGCCGGCTCGATCGGAGTGATACCACGGTCTCACAGAAAACCGACAGGTTGAAACAACGCTTGCGTTGTGTGAGTGAGGTTATTAGAGTCCCAATTACCCCCTTCCCAATCTTCCTCAACAACTTTTATAATTCCTAACCCCCAAAAGGCCGGCAACGCCTCTGGTGTTTCAAGTGTCCATGGGCGGAGACGATTGCTTACCATCAGGTGATCCGTCTACTCGTTTACCCGCTCTTATTCAAACTCACAGTCACTCATTAACTCACTAACTCACTTTAAGATAAAGGTTTTGTCTCTTTTTTAATTTTTTTCACAGCATTCGTACATATTCGTTAAAATTCTACCAAAACCGATTGATGCCGTTACGAAATATAACAAAAAAAAGCGAAGTATTATACAAAAAATGCCACTTAATCTAAGCACAACTCACCACAAGTATCTTCATCCTCCGTAAACATGTTGTTATGTGGGCAGAGCGTGCGGGATATGTTGGTGAACTGTTCCAGGCTGACCGGAGTCTGAACTATCATTGGCAGTTGCCATGAGAATACTCCTGGAAAACAGAAGGAAACAATGTTTTATTTCGATTCGATTCCCGCACGGAGCAACTCTTTGTGTGATCCACAAATTGTTGTTTCGGGTCTGGGTGTCATGTGTATGTGAACTTGTATGTTTGTAAACGCACCCACGACACAGGAGAAAATCCTAGTGTGGGGCAACGTTTTTTTAAAGAAAAAAAATGTTTTATTCATTAAATCCATTCAGAGGGATTAATACGAGTTTGTTTAACGCTTAAATTATTTGACTAATGATTTGTAAATAAGAAATGTATGAAAATTCCACATTTCTTAGTAAAAAGCAACATCACGCCTTTTATCCCCGAAGGGGTAAGCAGAAGTGCTCATTACGACACGTAATGCCGCTATACAATGTACACCCACATTTCACCTTTTGTGTTATAAGTCCCATGTAATAGGTGGTGAGCCTATTGCCATATACTGGACACAATTCCAGACTCCGTACTACTACTGAGAAATTTTCGAAAAACCGAAAAGAGCCCAGTAATACTTCGCCCGACCCGGGAATCGAACCCGAGACCCCTTGCCCGGCGGTCGCACTTGCAACCAGTCGGCCATTGAGGCAGGAATAAATGTTTTGTTCATTAAAACCATTCAGTGGGGCCCAGTAGGGCTGATGCTTGATCTGGAGCTGCGAACTTTTTAGCGGGTTTACCGGGACTCCGGTTCGAAAAGCAGGAGTAGGAACGGAGTGGTTTTTAGTCAGTAAGAGTCTGACACTCCTTCCGCCTCGCCCAAGGCGAGAGAAGTCATTGGATGATTTTCCCCCATCAAATAAATAAATAAACTCTTAGTACGAGTTTGTTTTACGTTAAACGAGTTGCAAACGAGAGCGCGTTCGGCACTGTGATTGGTTGGTTCATTCGCGCTGGCCAATCAGAGGGCTTAGTACGAATTTGTATGAACAAGACTTTTTAATTTGTACCTTTAGTACGAGTTTGTTTTACGTTGAACAAGATCAAAACGAGAGCGAGTTCGGTGTTGTGATTGGTTGGTTCATTCAAGCCGGCCAATCTGAGCCGCGAACGCGCTCTCGTTTCGTTTTCGTTAAAGCCAAGAGAGCCAGCTGCGCTCTCTAATAAACCTGAACCTTTAAAGTTACTGAACCTGTAAAGGCTATTTTTGAGTGTTCATCGAGCCCAACTTCTGAGTTTATCACTTCTTTTAAATTCCTAATTCTGACTGAGTTTCGAACACAAAACCTATTCGTCTTTTTTTATTTATTTATGTTTTGAGGGGGGGAAATCATCCAAAGACTTCTCCCGCCTTGGGCGAGGCGAGAGAGAGTGTCAGACTCTTACTGACTAAAAACCACCCCGTTCCTACTCCTGCCTGTCGAGCCGGAGCCCCGGTAAACCCGCTAGGTAGTCCGCAGCTCCAGAAAACCTATTCGTCTGTAATCATATTACAGGTGTTTTTTCTTAATATTTCACCCAAACAAACGCACATACCTTTCTGTTGCCTAGCAGTGATGAACAGCGGATATGTTTTATTAGCGAAGTCACTGGCAACGGTCACTCTCGCTGGAGTATCGTACGCTTCCAACTCCTGGAAACAAAGGTGAAAAGTTTAGGACAACGCCATCTATCGGTGACTTACTGTTTGAGAGTTTATTTAAAAGTGTAATATTTTTAAAGAGGCAATTGTAATTAGCAGTTTTGGTAAGATAAAAATTATAAATCGGACGTTGATTAACTAAGTTAAGCAAAGTAACTGCCACACTTAGAGTCATTTAATGATTACTTAACCCAGTCCTTAAAAAATTATTTCGATACAAAATCGTTACTAAGGAATAGTTTAAGTAATCATTAAATGTCTCTGATTGCGGCAGTAATGTAATTCATTGACATTGAGATTGGTTTTAAGATGAAGCACCAGATGGAATAAGCCTTGGTTAGCAGTGGACAATGGACATCATGTGGTAGTATGGTGACAAGTAGTTGTGGCTGGCATAATACATCATGTGGCTGATAATTATGATGATGACAATGGATGGATTACTACTCACCCCTCCAAACTCCAGTATGTATTCCGTGCTTTTATTCACAGCCACCGTGTAAGGTACATCATATTTATATCTGAAACAAAAAATATATTAGTATATAACAAAATTAACTATAAATTACGTAAATTAATGGTGAAAGGCTATACTAGTTTAAATTATATAAATTATAACAAAATGCCACGCTCTCCAAAAAGATAGACAAAACATATGTCTTAAAACTATATAATTTAACCCGAGGATAGCCCTTTTATTTTTGTATACTCATTAGTTTTATTTTTTATCGCAAACAACAAAAATTCATTAACAGGCGCGCGTCCAATATACCTACTAATCTTCCGATAATGCGGACGCGGGTGCCTCGCTGCTAACAGCTGATCATGCGAAAGCACGCGCGCGCGAAATGTCGTTTTATCACAATAGTGATAAGAATAAAACTAATGAGTACTTATACAAAAAAGTTTCTTTGGGAAAGTTGTTTGTAATCATCAGTACAATCACGTGTTTAAATATCGTTCACTAATTACCAGTCACCCTATATAAATATGAATCATCATACGTTTTCTAGATAAAACAATATAAATATTGTTATCTAACGTTGTTCATTACAAGGTACTAGGTAGTCATTGTACTCTTTATTTTATTTACTTATTTATTGCTTTTTGATAATAATTTCTTCCTCAGCTGCGTAATGAGGTGACAGTCTACCTAGTTATATTTATCACATATATTTATTTAAAATTATTTTTTTTTAAATAAAATAATATTAAAAATGTAAATATGTAAAGTTATCACTACGTCCCTAGAAAATCTCTTTATACCTATTTAGAAATTAATCAAAACATTTTTTAAATTCAGTAATTTGAATGAAAAAGTAAATCAAATAACTTGTTGATTCAACGTTGCAGAGAGAAAGGGACAGTATAATCTCACATCTTACAGAGGTCAGCACCGAAAATGAGACAAATTCAAATTTCGAACCATATGATAATTTGAACATCCGTCCCTCAAGTTTCAGATTAACGAGTGTCGACTTCGTATTACCTCTAATATCTGATTTTAGAAGAGAAATCTGTTAACAAGGTTAACTAAATTGAGAACAAGATCAGTTATTGTGATTTATGCTGTGCAAAAAGGTTTCCAAAGGGGTAGGCAGAGTTAACACTTATACATGCAATGTAACACACTTTTCCAGTTATATTATGAGTCCTATGTAAAAGTAGCTGGGCCTATTAAACCCTGTGCTATTACTAAAATTTTCGAAATATCTTAAACCACTAACACAGCAGCCATATATCAGCATGCCACTCAACCAATAAGGTAGTTATTGTATTATAAATAAAACAACTAAACCTTCCTTATATAGACAATTAACTGAGGGCCCAGAGCAAGTTCGTTTTATGTTTAACTATTAAAACTATACCGCATTGCGCACTCTGATTGGCTTGATTGAATGGACCTGACGGCTAACATTATAATCTTGTCATACATAGTCATACTAGGCCCTCAATGCATAATAGTTTTTAATTGGTTTCCTAATTACAAATAGGTCAAATTAACATTCAATTAGAAATAGAAGAACCAATAACAAATTATTTTTGTTACCATTGATATCTTAATATTTATTATTTCTTCAAACATCCTACTAAACAAAATGTTTACATCTAAGATACAGAATCATCCTAGCTTGGAGACTGGCGCTACATTTAACACCTAAATATAATTATAAGACCATCATTGTGAAATTCCTTAATAAATATTATTTTTGTCATATTTAATTATGTTTGCTAGTAATCTCCTTAAAATTAAATATTAAGATGTTTCATTGTAGAATAGTAATAATAGAGGCAACGAACGAAATTGAGAAAAATGAATCATCAGCAGATTTTTTATTTTTAAATTTCTATTGTGTTTTAAAAAAAGATAACAAGTAGAGGAAGTAAGGCAAAGATATGCAACATACAGCCAACAGTCAACTTTTAGACTTACGTATTATTATAGTGGAATATTATTCCTCCTTTGTTTATTGTTTCTTGCAAACACAAATAAGGAAAGCTGAACAAAAATACGAATTTCATCCATCCTAAGACCGCCATGATCCGATTTGCCGGCACTAAACTGTTTTATGGTGGAATTGAGTCATTTACTAAGTATTCTAAGCACTAATCTCGATTAAATTTTAAATTCTTCAGGGAAAACCCCATTTGTGAGCCAAACAAGCGAAGAAAACGAGATATTTTTACAAACACGATTGATTTATCAGTGAATTTGTCAAATCGAAACGTCAAAACGTTGTAAGGAAGTGTTTGTATGATTTATTTTAGTAAGTTTTGGAATCGACTAATAATCGAAATCAACATACGAATTAAATCTAGCTATAATGAAATTTATTTTTGTTTAGTATTTCTGAGATTTTGGACTAAAATCATATAAAAATTTGATTAAAGAAGATTAGTTTTGTCATTTTATAAAAATTCATTTAGTAGCATGTATGTAAAAATACAAATTCATTTGTTATTACATATTTCATTTAGAAAGGTTTCAGTTATTTTAATTAAAAAACAATAAAATACTTCTATAAAAACAAACAAACACACCACACAACATAACTATTTCAAACGAATACATGATTACCGATTACCGTTAGTCGATTTACTCAAGTGTTAATCGATTTTAAATCGGCTAATGTTTAGGTTTAGCAAAGTCGACTTGGATGGTTCATCTGCATTGCAGTAGATATAACATAGAGGTATGTATATAAAGCTAAGTTAACTTTGTAGCATAAGTACTTAAAACTAGATATTTATATGTATACCAAGTAGATAGCTTCTTTGGCCGTGTCTATTTATAGTTTAATCAAGGTAATTAAGTCTTGTTTACATAGAAAATATCAGCTTAAAAATCAGCCACACACGCTTTAGATGTTAAATATTTAAGTATTTTATTACCGTTAACTAAAAATCACGGTTTACTCTTGTAAATTAATGGAGAAAAGCTATATTGGGAGTCAGCGTCGTGTAATAATTACATAGACAAAGTAATTTACGTTACTAAACCGTGATTTTTATTTAATTTAGTATTTCTCACGATAGTTGTTATAAAAATGTTTACCTATTTGTTTTATTCGACAGGCTGCATGGTTTGTTAGCATGATTGATCGCTAAAAGCTTATATTACCTTGGAGGGAGATGAAGGCGATCAAAACCATATCTATCGCTTTGAACTTGGTATAATCCATATTATTAGCATTTGGCTGTTAATATTTTTATAATAACTATCGTGAGACATACTAAATTAACTAAAATCACAGTTTACTCACGTAAATTAATGGAGAAAAGCTCTACTAGTTTCGAGTCATAGAGGGACTCTTCGCCATGAGCAGCGTGCGCAGACGCGGCGACGACGCGCAGCCTACGGATGGGGAAACTAGTAGAGCTTTTCTCCATTAATTTACGTGAGTAAACCGTGATTTTTAGTTAATTTGGCTGTTAATGTTTAAAAAAAGCTTGATTTTCGATATATGCTTTCTCTAGAAGTGACCATATTCGGTAATCAACTCACTTAATCACCACGCTTGATAAGCGTCGTCGATTTTGTGGTTAGATCACGACCTGATTTAAGCCACATGTTTAGAGGATAAGTTATCCGTCTTTTGTGGTTTGTAGTAGCTTAGGGCAATGTTTAATATAGGTATCATAACATACATAACCTCACGCCTGTTTCCTATAGCAATACGCCTCTGCCTACCTCACGTCTTTACTACGAATCTTACATACCTCTTTCGCCTCATCAACAGTCACCAGCCTTTTCACGCATGCTCGTTTGTTAAATTAAGTAAGTATTAGTTTATCGTGATATCATAAGGTTTTTAACAGTTATCTTGACATGGTAAGTTATTAATGGATATGATTGAGAGAGACCGTCGGTAGACGGCGCCCTAAACGAATATAATATGTATCGACCAGATTGGCAATGTATCAAAGGAGGGCCAAATTAAAAATACTCTTAACCGACGAGCATGCATGAAAATAGTGTTGATGAAGCTAAATAGGTATGTAAGAATCGTAGCAATTGGCGTTCCGGAAACGTGTGTCCCACACATGAAGTTATGTATGTATAATGTATGGTAAATTATTTTTCATTTGTTTTTTTTTCATTGTTGCATCTAATCAAAATTAAAATAATAGCATGAATAAATTAATTGATGAAATTTCGATAAAGCACAATAAATACAGAAACATGGCATTCAAAATCGATTACTCAAAATCTAATAATTTCTTACGTTTTGGAAATACCATTTTATGGCCGACATGTGCTAGCTTTCAAGTATCACTACATTCTAAATCTTATATTTATATTAGCCACTAGACACCTAAAACCGGTTAAAATACTTTTCATTCTAGATCGAGTTAATCGTTTATACAGATCATGTAATCGATTTAATTTTGTCTTAAAAGATTTTATTTGAACGCGTATTTTTTTAAATTCTTATACGAACGCATCCTTATTAGGACCAATCACATTGAAAGAAGCAGCTTCGTTATTTAAAAAAAATACTGTCAACCAATAGAATTTGAGTATTCAACTCACCGGTCGAATAACGCGTTCTTATTGGTTGAACAATTGAACAGGTGCTATGCGTCATCCGCCATAACGTTGTTAGTGCGTGAAAGTGAGATCGTTTTGTGAAATTGTTAAATAAAAAAGTGATTTTATTGTGATATTTTTGTTGTAAAAGTGTTTAATGTGTTAACAAAGATGACTGAGTGGTATAGAATGAAGACGGGCTTTATTAACAAGCACGATTCATCAGAATTGTCGACAGAAACTTCATGTGAAATGTCAGACTCTTTCAATATATTTTCGGATAATTTGAGTCCGATTCCTTCGTCAATAGTGCCTAGGAAGTTGGATTTTAGCAGCATGGATGACGATGACGGCATGAGGGATGCTGTACCTCCTCCGGTTACACACAGTCCTCCGTATAAACGAGTTAGGGCTTTAAGGTACGTCTTTAGGTCTTAAGCATGCAATTTCTTTCGAGAATCACCACGCTACATGGTTCCCTGGCTTCTACAAGTACGGTAGCGTCTTGTAGGCCGTTGTTATGATATAATTATCGTTGTAACTTTCACTTTAGAATCTGTTTAAATTTCAATGTCACAGTAATTAGTAACTCTCAGCCCTCGTTTTCAAATTTTCTCGTTTTGGATTGGTGCCAAGTGACCGATTTTCATGTTTTTGTTGTTTATTTAGCTCTAGTTTTCTAGAAATTATACTTTCACACTAATTTATGATGCTAATTAACTTTTAATTCAAGAATATCCGTTTTAATTGGTCAAATTATGCATTAAAGTCCGTTAATTCGTCTCTGGATCGTCAATTTTACATTCTCCAGGGTAATATCTAATTTGAAATGAAGTTTTAACTCTAAATAACCTTTCTACCCCTTTAAACTTACTTTATTTATGTCTAAAAGGGTTGATTTCAAAATAAGAACCTAATTCCAGTATCATATAAGATAAAAGACTAGCTTTCACCAGCAGCTTTGCCTAAATGAATAAGCCAATGTCTTTCTTTATACTCCCAACTATATGTATGCAAAATTCCAAGAAAATTGCTTGAGTAAATAAAGTGTAAAGAAGTAAGAAACTAACTGCCACACTCAGAGTTACTTAATGGTTACTTAACCTAGTCCTTAGCAATTGTTTTCTAAACAAAATCGTTACTAAGGAATAGTTTAAGTAATCATTAAATGTCTCTCAGTGCGGTAATAACATACCTGAACACTGCCATTAAATTAACTTAAAATTATGGTCTATTCACATTAATTAATGCTGAAGAAAGGATACAATGAGATTGTATAAAAAAATGCCCAAGTTTGTGGTGCAATGAAATTTATTAAAGTGAAATTTAAGGCCTCACTATATCACAATTTAGAGTTTGTTTTAGACTAACTTGTAGGTAATTTAAAGTATTTTAGTAGGAATTATTGTTAAAATATGTGTCAGTTAAATTAATAGAGACTTTTAGTCTTTGTTAAACAACTCTATGGCTTAATACATTTGTATTAGGTAGTTTGAAATCACCAATCTGCTTTGAGCAAGTGTGGTGATTAAGATCATACCTTCTCCGTGCTAGAAGAGGCGTTTACTCCGGAGTGAGCCATGATGGTCTTTTGGGCATACAAAACTATTGTTTTTTTTTTTGTGCATAGAAATAAATATCTATAATAACAGTAGTGCCATAAAAAATGGTAATATTGGCATTAATCAAAACTGTCCTTAAAATTTAACTCATAATAAATGTGAAAAAAATTCCATTTTTTTGTTCAATACTCATAAACGGCTCCATAGAATTTGATGTAATTTGCATTTAGTAAATCATCATCATCATCAGCCGAGAGATGTGCACTGCTGAACAAAGGCCTCCCCCTTGGTCCTCCTCCAGTAAATGCTGTATATAAAATTATTATACTAGTTAAATTGACTTAACATAGTTATCTATTTGTTCTCTTGTCACACTTTTTCATATTAAAATGCATAGAAATGTACTTTGTCTATGTTATTGGGATAAAAAGTAGCCTGTATGTTATTCCAAACTAGTAATCTATCTCTGTAACTAAAAAGTTTTATGAAGATACAATCAATAAATCTTGTATTAAAAAGTGATAAAATGTGTAGATGACATTCTCACAAACTTCATATTCATATATTGGGATAGGAATTAGGCAGTAGGATGTTATTTCAAAGGAAATAGTAATCAGACTATATGGTTGACATGCTAGCTGGGCAAGTGGCTGCCATGCAACAGATAGGGGGTCTGATTCATGGAACTCTTTGTGTGATCCATAATTTGTTGCTTCGAGACTGTGTCATGTGTATGTAAAATTGTATGTTTATAAACTCACACACAACACAGGAGATTATCCTAGTGTGGGGCAATGTTTTATAAGGAAAAGTAAAATTTAAATGGATATTATAAGCTTTTCCTCTTTTTCATTTCATAATTTCACTATCATTTTGTAACTTGATGACTCACCAACTAACACCATCAAATACCATGATGTTATGTAAAACATGTTTCAACAGGTTTTAACTTGTTACCAAGTTCAGTTATGTGTTATTCCAGATTTTTTATATTAAAACAAGTATGGACAAGTCCCATTTTTTGGGTCTCTCCCCCTCTATTTTTGGGAGTTGACAATAGGTCTTTGTGAACGGTCAATAGTCAATATCTTTTTATTATTAATTTCCTGTTTCTTATTATTATTTATCAGTGTCGATTGCCCCCTTAGTCGAGTGGTCGCAAGTGCGTCTGCCAAGTAAGACATCTCGCAGTTTGAGTACAAAGAATTTTGGGAATTTTTTAGTTTGAAGAAAGTCATTGTTTCAATTGATTCACTAATAAAGTATTCTCAGTAGTTAGGCGCATGGAGTCTGGAATTGTGCCCGGTATATGGCAATAGGCTCAACCCCTTTTACATGGGACTAAAACAATTGGTGAAAAGTGGGTGGACATTGTACAGTGGCATTACATGCCTACCCTTTAAAGAATAAGATATATCTTCTGATTTGATTTATAGAGATTTATTGCCACAAAAGCCTAAAAATATTACAGCCCAAGACACTTCTACTTACCCCCCCACTCAAATGAGTCGCAATATCCCCCCCATGAATGTTCTAGAAACATCCTCGTGACCCTAAAATATGTCTAACATGTTAAAACATGTCCATTTTAAGCGGAACCCTTCAGCATTCATATTTTGACCTCATTCAAAACTTGTTTAACCAGTTTTCGTTTATAGTTATATTTTTTTATACTAGGTATCATAATACCTCATGGTTTTTATCCCTGAAGATAGACAAAGGAGGACATATACAAAGTAACTATCTAACCCACTTTTCACCAGTTATGTTATGTGTCCCATGTAATAGGGGGTGAGTCTATTGCCATATTAGACAATTGCAGATTCAGTGCTTTTATCGAGAATTTCTCAAAAAAATTACAATAATAATACTTTAGCCATTGTTGTGCAGTAAAAGCAAAGTATATCATGACAGTTGTCACAATACTTATTCTTCCAGAGGGTGTCATATACCCGACTAGAGGGCTACAAGTTTTACTGAGAATCAGAGAAGCTAGCACCTTTCTCTGATAAACCTAATGCTTTCAAACTGGAATCTCCAATCCTCCTGCCATATAGTAGTTAGAGATTGTGACAAACCCTTCTTTTGTAGAGGTTCATAGTCCAGCTGTGAACGACTCGAAGGTGCGGACTGCCTCGCGGGTTTACCGGGGCTCCGGCTCGAAAAGCAGGAGTAGGAACATTGTTGTTTTTAGTCAGTAAGAGTCAGACACTCCCTCTCGCCACGTCCAAGGTGGGAGTAGTCATCCGATGACTTTTTCCCTTAAAAAAGGAGTAGACGAAGATACGATTATAATGATGATGGAGACGTTACCCGACCCGGGAATCGAACCTCAAACCTCTTGCTCTCGCCTAACGAAGCTTGTTCCAACATTCATAGGTTGACCTCATTTGGAACTAGCCAAACCTGTTTCTATACATAATACTGTTATTTTGCGTCGTAGCGAAATGCTAAGATTCAAATCTTAATGTTATTTTATAAAATGTGAATGTTTATTTGTTTGTGCGTTAGTTTCTCTAAAACTGATGTGTCGATTTTGATAGTTTTAGTACTTTTTTCCGATCACGGATCTTTATTATACAAAATAAGACTTATTCATGTTTTTGACAAATATTCTTATAGAACGAGCCATCGAATCATGATGGAAAGCAATCGTTGTCGCCCATGGACACCCGAAACACCAGAGGCGTTATAAGTGTGATGCTGGGCTTTTGGGGGTTAGGAATTTAAGGGTTTTTGGGGAATCGTGGATTGGAAAGGGGGTATTTGGGCCTCCGGTAACCTCACTCACACAACGCAAGTAAAGTTTCACGACAGTTTTCTGTGAGACCGTGTTAGGCGTGTTATCACTCCGGTCGAGCAGGCCCATTCGTGGCGAAGCATGGCTCTCCCACACTTAAATAGTCATTGTAAAGATTTTGAGTCCATGAGCGGTGCTGATTGCTTACCATCACATCATCAATCCACTCTCTCGCTCCCTTACAAAAAAATCTACATAAACTCGAGAGAAACCATAGCCCAAACATAGTCTCAAAATGTCGTGATATTTCTATTTTGAAGATGTCAGATAGCTCTTTAACATATTGACATTTAAAACTGAATATATTTAAGTTGGTTCGTCACGACAACTGCGCAAGAGTCGTTTTGTACGGTATATGGCAATAGGTTAGGTTATGTCCTTATATGGTCGTTTTATACGTAACTAGTGGCTTTAGACCTGTGAATTGGTATATGGGTAATATATTATGAGATTTTTTTCATAGTCAGTCAGTCAGTTATCAAAGTCAAAGTCAATGCATTTATTTCAATTAATCCTAAATTAGGCACTTTTGAAACGTCAAATTGAATTGTCCATCAGTCTGTCTGTCAGTGAAGCTAGGCGCTCGTTCCAAAGTGTTGTTTCGAATGGAGAAGAACGAGCAAGAAATTCCATATAGAATGTTGCCCCACACTAGGATTTTCTCCTGTGTCGTGGATGCGTTCACATACGCATGACACACAGACCCGGAACAACAATTTGTGGATCACACAAAGAGTTGCTTTGTGTAGGAATCGAATCCGCTACACGTTGCGTAGCACATATTGTATGTTTGTAAACGCACCCACGACACAGGAGAAAATCCTAGTGTGTCGCAACTTTTTTTTTAAAGAGAAAGAGAAGAAACTATCGATACATCGCATACTCGAGCTGCGCAACTTCCTCGCACAGCTACATAGCTTAGTATCAGTGGAAACGGTCACATAGTTTCACAGCTTAGCTATTGCATCTTCGTAGCATAGCTACATAACACATCTCTGGTGGAAAAGCACCCCAAGAATCCTACTTATGGAATGCAAATCTTGCGAGATCACGCCAATTTCGAGATTACATTAAACTCCTACCCAAAACGCAATTTTCATAGGCACAGCTTTTGGCCAAAAAAAAATTGACAAAGAATCTACCTACTAGTGACTCAGTCAAAGGTATTTCGTTTGAAATCAGTTATACTACAGTTATATGAGAAAAACATATGATCGAAACAGCTGACATCTGCTGTGAGCAAATAAAAAAAAAACACCCACACACCTTTTCTTGCGTACAAGGCATTTTATGCCTTATTAGTTGAATGATACGGTGTATTTTACCATGTAAGGTTAGTTTTACGTAGGAATTTTTTCTCGTGCAAGGCATTTTGTGTCGTATATGTGTAGGGTTATGGTATATTTTAGCTTGGAAAGTGGTTTTACGTGTAAACCGTTTCGCGAAAGTGAATTCAAAAGCGATAGTTTTAAAGTTTGTTTTTAAATAAAACATTAAAACGAGATTGGTGATTCTGAATACTGGTTTTTTCGCCAAAAAAAGGTTTCTTTTTTTTTGCGAAGATTTGAGTAAATAATGTTAACGTATTTTTGCCGTTTAGGTAATGTGTGGGTTCGATTCCCGGGTCGGGTGAAATTATTGTGTCATTGAGGTTCTCGGAAGTTTGGAATTGAGCCCGGTGTTTGGTTATACGCTTATTTTCTATAACAATGGGATTTATAACATAACTGGTGAAAGGTTATATTGTAATAATTGTAGGTAATAAATTCACACCTGCCTATACTGTTGAGATATAAAAGGCAGGATGCTTACATACAAAGTTTAAAGTGTGGGAGAGCCATACTTCGGCACGAATGGGCCGGCTCGACGGGAGTGATACCACGGCCGAGCAGAAAACCGACGTGAAACAACGCTTGCGTTGTGTGAGTGAGGTTACCGGAGGCCGAATTAACCCCCGTCCCAAGCCCCGATTCTTAAACAACCCTTAACTTCCTAACCCCCAAAAGGAATTCACCCAACCCAAGAATCAAAGTCAAAGTCAAAATTATTTATATCAAATAGACTGGGAAGGCGCTTTTGAATATCAAAGCAAGTATAATAATATTATAAACTTTTGTATGGCGGTCAGTCCCATAGTCAAGATATTCGCTCGTTCCAAAATGTAGATTCCTATATAGATGAACGAGTAAGAAACGACGTAGGTTACTCTTTTTCAATCAGGTTCAATACAAATCTAATCCAAGACTATTCTAATCCGGAGCTGCGGACTACCTAGCAGGTTTACCGGGACTTCGGATCGAAAAGCATGAGTAGGAACGGGGTGGTTTTTTTAGTCAGTAAGAGTCTGATACTCCCTCTCACCTCGCCCAAACCGGGAGAAGTCATTGGATGATTTCCCCCCCTTAAAAAAAGACACCTTATTCTGTAGTCGCACTTGTAAACCACCCAACACAGTTGTCACATAGTCAAAAATCTTGCCATCACACCAAAAATCCGGTTTCACCCACCCTAAACTTAACCAAAAAATAATAATAATACCGTATCTACAATAATAACACCTATCTATTTAAAATATATAATAATAATAATAACACACAGGTATCGAATCACCCGTCTTGTAAGATTATTATAACAATGTTCAACACTTGTGAATAACTATAGAAATTTTCGAACACCTGAATTCACTTATAAGGTACAAGGTTTAAAAAAAAACTTAGGGGAGATCCCAAAAGGTGTGCCCCAAAGACGGCTGTGTAGTCATTCGTATTGTTAAGATGTTTTGAAAAGGTTATTTTTGGCGGTGTTTCGAAGGAACAGCTGTTTTTGATTTCGGTTTTGGGCGATAGATTCGGGTTTCCGGGTTGCGTAAAAGTTTTTGGGTAATGTTACGTAACGTCTTGCGTTTATCCCCGAAGGGGTAGGCCATGGTGCACGTAAGGTTGCTTTTCCACCAGAGATGTGCTACGCTACGTTGCTGTCTATGCGTTTGGCTTCCGCCAATCATATTCATTGGTAAACGGCATAGCACTGGTGAAACGAACTCAGCTAAGCTATGAATGGCAATACTATCGATACATCGCAAACTCGAGCTGCGCGTCTTCCTCGCTCAGCTATATAGTTTAGTATCAGTCGCAACGGTCGCATAATTTCACAGCTTAGCTACATCTTCATAGCATAGCTACATAGCACACCTCTGAAGAAAAAGCACTCTTATGGCATTTAATGCCACTACAATGTACACATACTTTTCACGATTTGTGTTATAAGTCCCGTGTAATAAGAGGGTGAGTTTATTACCATATACTGGACACAATTCTAGACTCCGTGCTACTACTAAGTAAGTGTTTGAACAACCAAAAAATGCTCAGTCCTTTGTCCAAAATGGTATTAAGTTGTTATTAACAAATTGCCTCTTATTTCCAGGTTATTCGACAGTCCGCACACGCCGAAGACCCTGCTGGAGAAATGCTCCACTCCATCACACCATCCGCCGCGCTCCAGGCTATTCCCGCCCAAATTAAACGCGCAGTCGGGTAAGAGAAGTGTTATTGTGTGTTTTTGAAGCTTTACTGGGCACCTGGTCTTGATGGGTAAAGTCAAATCATAAATTTTTCAACCTGTTGTTGTTTCAACTAAATGTTTGAACTAATTGAAATTAATGATTCTCCTATTGGTTATACCGTAATGTTTCATAGCTTATAGCCTTCCTCGATAAATGCACTATCCAACACAAACCGCCGTACTCAGTCATTTAATGATCACTTTTTAACCCGGTCCTTTACAATTGTTTTCGATACAAAATCGTTACGAAGGGATTGTTTAAGTAATCATTTAATGTCTCTGAGTGCGGCGGAAAAAGTATTATTCAAATCGCACTAGTAGTCCAGAGATAAGAGCGCTAAAACAAACAAACTATCAGCTTATAAAAAACAATGCGTACAATTTTTATATACAGGTCCTTGAGCTTGAAGTCGAATAAAAGTCTAAAAAAGTCTAAATTATTTATTTCAAATTGGCCGAGAAGGCACTTTTGAACGTCAAAGCAAATATTACAATAGAAGAAAAAAAACAAATTGTCTGTCTGTCAGTCCTCTAGTAAAGCTACTCGTATTTGCTCGTTCCAATAAAATGACATTTAAATCAAAGCAAATATTACAATAGTTACTAAAAAAAATACAAGATGCCTATCGGTCAGTCCTCTAGTGAGTGCTATTTGCTTGTTCCAATATAATATAATTTCTTTCTACCTTTATACCTACCTATATCATCATCTCTTCCATCTTCCACCAGGCATGCCGTCGGGCTCCAGTCACCACCTGCACCCACCGTCAGGAGACGATGACAGCGCGCTCGGCAGTCTACCACCAGACGAGCTGGACGAGTCCAGGGTCAACAGACGAGCAGTCGCCAACATCAATCCTTTCACACCTGATGGTAAGACTAATTCAATTAAACTTCTCATACATACATACATAACCTCACGCCTGTCTCCCATGGGGGTAGGCAGAGACAGTGGAACGCCAATAGGGATGATGACTGGGTCAAAAATAAATTATTACAACTTTTCAACACAATAAAATATTCAAAAATAATCACACTCTCATTCATAAATTTGATGAACTACTAACTTATGACGTCATAATAGAGTATTTCATACAAAGTTCATAGAAAATATCGTTTTTGACGTTTCGAAAAAAGTATTGAATTAGACTAGTAGGAAACATGCCTATTGCTACGGTTCTTACACACTTCTTTCGCTTCATCAACAGTCATCAGTCTATTCGTCTTTTTGGGGGTTAGGAATTTAAGGGTTGGTGGGGAATCGGGGATTGGGAAGGGGGTAATTGGGTCTCCGGTAACCTCACTCACACAACGAAACAACGCAAGCGTTGTTTCATGTCGGTTTTCTGCTCGGCCGTGGTATCATTCCGGTCGAGCGGGCACATTCGTGCCGAAGCATGGCTCTCCCACACTTAATATGTGGAACTAAATATATTTTATTTACTTTCAGGCCAAGCCCTAAATAAGAAGAAGCGGGCGTTGTCAAAAACACCGACCTGGGGCGACGCTACTCCCGAACAGCCGGCCAAGAGGCTCAGGGTATGTAAACCTTACCATACAATTAACTATCCGGAGCTGCGGACTGCTTAGCGGGTTATCGGGGCTCCGGCTCGAAAAGCAGGAGTAGGAACGGGGTGGTTTTTAGTCAGTAAGAGTCTGACACTCCCTCTCGCCTCGCCAAAGGCGGGAGAAGTCATTAGATGACTTTTCTCTTAAAAAAAAACCATGCATTTAACTAAAAAACTTTTCAAAGATTATGATTGGGATTTTCTATCTATGTTATTCGCATGTAAACTTTATATGTGCGATGTAAGATTTATGATGTCATCGTGTCACCTAAAGTAACCGTCACGAGAAGCTATAAATTATGTAAACAAACATCTTTTACTAAGTAAACATTTTATACTGCGAGATAATAATAACTTGAACATATTCAATCGACATGAAATATAGACGGGTTATATGAAAGTAACAACCTATTTAATTTATTCGAATTATATTTTAACGACGCAAAGCGCTATCGTTTGTGTTTCTTGGTACCGGAACGCGTCCGTCGCAGGGATTGTAAACTATCGGGAAGCCATTTTGAAATAAACAGTCATTCGAGTTTCGAATGCTTACGAGTTTGTTTCATTGCTTTGCATATATCGCGGATCTGGTTGTTATTGTTAATTTTGTTATTGTTTCGTTATCACTTTTTACTTTTACGTTGTGAACTCCTGAACACTTAGCTTCTCGTGACGGGGACTTTAGCTGCACAGTTAGTCAGTCGCGTCCGTCAGGACAGACTGACGGACAGACTGAAGGACTATTATTTATTGATTTTTCAAAAACAACTATTTATTATGGTTTAATTAGAATAATTGATTTGACTATGACTTTAAAACAAAGTTTTACAAAAACACTAACCAAATTTCTTTCCCGTCACCCAGGAATCGAACATATCCCGTTACAACGTGGAGTTCCTAGAGCTAGGCGTGATAGGTCGCGGGCAGTTCGGTCGCGTGACCAAGTGCGTGAACAAGTTGGACGGGTGCGTGTACGCGCTGAAGCGGTCGCTGCGGCCCGTCGCCGGCTCCGCGGCCGAGCGCGCCGCCCTCACCGAGGTTTACGCGCACGCCGCGCTCGGGAAACATCCGCATGTCGTCAGGTGAGCGAGTTTATACTCAAACTCAAATTATTTACTGCATTCATGTGTACACTTAGATATTACTATAACTGACAGGACTGACGAACAGGTCCGCTCAAACTGTTGTGGTTTTTTCCTCAAAAGACCACTACAGAATCAAATTAATTATTGTTATCGGCTTACTCACGTAATGTTTTTGATCGACGCGGCGATTGTCACGCTGCTACTAGCTAGCAGTAGCAGCGCGACAATCGCCGCGTCGTGTGTCGCGGAATGCTGCTCATGAATATGAGCCTCTAGCATGGCTTGAAACTAGTCGAGTTCCTCGTCAAAACATTACGTGAGTAAGCCAATAACATAATAATTAATTTAGTATGTCTCACGAAAGTTACCATAAAATCACTACAGAATCAACTTGCACGGTTCTCTTACATCTTTATTTGATTTGTCTGGACATTAAAACAGCGCAATCAAAACATCGAACGTGCTCTCATTTCGTTTTCAAAGCAAACTCATACTAAGTGTATTGAGTACACCAAGTTTAGTATCGATTAATCGTTATCGACAAAATCGGTAAAAAAACTATATCATTTGGAAATTGATTCGGAAATTAATTCCGTATTCGGTTTAAATTAATATACAAGACATATTGGTTTCGTGAACCATAATTAATTGACTAGAGGGCTGATCTTTGTTGGCTTTGATAAATATAAAAAAAATGTGTTGACACACACCACTTGTGTTGTAAATCCCATGTAATGCTCTATTACGTGAGCCTATTGCCATATTGTCTTATTAATTAATATATTATTTTGATAAATATTATAACACTAACTTAAATACATTTCCCCACCAGATATTACTCAGCGTGGGCGGAGGACGACCACATGATAATCCAGAACGAGTACTGCGACGGTGGCTCGCTGCAGCAGAAGATGGAGTCCGGACCGCTGGCTGAGGCTGAACTGCTTCTCCTACTGGCTCACATCGCTGATGGGTTGGCGTGAGTATATTATAATATTTTTTGTGAATCGATTGTCTTCCAGCTAGTTTCGACATCTATCTGTAGATTATTTATTTATTATTATAAAAGAAGAAATACATCGTTTATTTATGATAAAACAATCTCTCACAAAACTTAGTGATATCTTAACTTAACTTATACAATGTGTATAACTTATACAATGTTTTAACTTAGGTATACAATACACAAAATGTGTAAAAATTGTTTCTCTGCTAAGCAAATCTACCAGACTGCCTAACCTATTCCCGGGTAATAGTAGTAAAAGCAGTAGCAGGTATGTGGTGGTGTTTAAACGGTAACAGTCTGACACTGAAGAAAGTCAATAAAAGATTTTACCCCCTTGAAAAAAGAAAGAAAGCAAATCTACCGATGCATAGGTTATTGAAAATGTATGGTAAAGGAGTAGGATCATCTGATGGTAAGCAATCAGCGCCGTCCATGGACATCCGTAACACTAGAGGCCAGTTAGAAGACAGTTACAGTGCGTTGCTCGAAGGAGCATGCTCTTTTGTGTAATTTTTTATACTGAACTGGTAAGAAACTAACACTTTTTCTAATCGGCAACGTACCTGTGACTCCTCTGGTGTTGCGGGTGTCCATAGGTGGCGCTGATCGCTTACCATCAGGTGACTCGTATGCTCGTTTGCCACCTATTCCATAAAAAAAATCTGAGTAGGAAGGTTTGAGGTTGAATTCTGGGGTTAGACAAAATATTATTGAGTTTCCCTATTACATGAGACTCATAACATAACCAGTAAAAAGTGGCTTCACAACAACGGGGTTTTTTTTTTAAACGTTGCCCCACATTAGGATTTTCTCCTGTGTCGCGGGTGCGTTTACAAACATACAAGTTCACATACACATGACACCCAGACCCGAAACAACAATTTGTGGATCACACAAAGAGTTGTTCCGTGCGGGAATCGAACCCGCGACGCATTGCACGGCAGCCAGTTGCCCAGCCACCGCACCAACCGTGCAGTCATGTTTGTAAACGCACACCCACGACACAGGAGAAAATCCAAGTGTGGGGCAACGTTTAAAAAATAAAATGAATAATAAATGATGTCTCTCTCTCTCTCTCCGCAGCTACATCCACTCGCTGCAGCTGGTGCACATGGACGTGAAGCCGGGCAACATCTTCATCTGCAGCGGGGAGGGCGAGCCCTCGCACGACTCCGACGACGGCTACGACGACGACGAGCCGCAGTCACATCATAAGTATAAGATTGGTGAGTTTTTTTATAACATACATACATACATAACGCCTGTCTCCCATGGGGGTAGGCAGAGACAATGTTTGTCAACCAAATCTTGGAGATTGTATTATACTGTAGTAGGGCGGTTTTCCGAAAAAAAAAACACAAAATGTTAACGGCGTCATTATCCTCAACCAAAAGTTAACAATTCTGCCGATTAGAACACGAAATTTCGTTTCGATAAATTAAGCTGTGACACCGCTCTCAACCAATCCAATAAAAATAAGGATGATAATAAGCTATCGCGATGCTTAATAACGCGGGAGATTAATGATTTGTTAAATAAAAGTTAAAGTTTTTTGAAAAATCACCCAGTAAATACTTGGGAAATACAGGAGAGTGGCATATACAACGTATAACAAATCGTTTTCGGGGTATACATATCAAGTGCAAGGTTTCTAGATAACATAACAAACAATACGGGAAGTGTTTTTTAAACTCATGGTTTCTTGGAACGAAGTTATGAATTTTTCCAATATTATTACTATTTTTTTTATTTTACATGCGAATCAAAATTAGGTAGGTCAGGAATCATACAAACGTTTGAACGTTTGTATGATTTAAAATCAAGAATCATTTGACATTTTTTAAACGTATTTTAAGCTGAGTTTAGAGATTCTATTCAACCTGTATTCATCAGCGCTTCTTGATGTATATGGGTGTTTTGTTACACGTTGTATATTTTTGACTGTAGGACCCATTTAGGACTCCCACACATAATCAAGTTACGACGTCGCTTCGTACAACAGCAACAGCCCGAATGAAACAACCAATCAATCGACGTTTTAATTCTGATTGGTTGGTGGCGCCGAACGTAAACACGCTCTCGTTTCGATCTCGTTAAACGTAAAGACAAACTCGTACTAAGGCCACTGAATGTTGGCTTAAACAAAGTTAATTTCATATAACCAATGTTTGTCCGCAGGCGACCTGGGCCACGTGACGTGCGTGTCGTCTCCGTCGGTGGAGGAGGGCGACTGCCGCTACCTGCCCAAGGAGGTGCTACAGGAGGACCTCACGCAGCTCACTAAGGCAGACATATTCGCGTTCGGTAAGTCAGAAAGAAAGAAAGGATTTATTTGGCACAATATAATAAATGTACAGCCTCATCTAGCTATTTGAAATATTGACGTATAAAAGTGTTATTTTATAACCTACTTACAGAAATAAATATCATTTATCATTTACAGTGGTACAGACAAAATAATAAACAAGTACTATGTAACATTATTTAAAATAACATATTTGTATGTAGAGTAAAACATAGTAAAAATAAATTAAAGAAATGTCGAAATTGTGTCGTCACAGCATTTCTCACCACCACCATTCTTCCCGCGGGTGTGGCATACCTATTTGACTAAGAGACTATGTATTTTGGTATTTTGACAGTCTTCTGCTAGACTATAGATACTTCGCAAAAGGGGTTTGCCGGAATCTCCATGTTTGACAAGCGGAGAGAGAGATTGGAGATTTCATTTAAAACAAACTTTTGTAACAGAACACTGACTAATATGTAATCTCTAATCGGGGTATATGACACCCGCGAGAATATCAGCGTCTCATATCTCACATACATACATAACCTTACGCCTGTCCCCGATGGGGGTAGGCAGAGACAATGGATTGCCAATTATGTTGGTTTATGTTTACTACGATTCTTACATGGGTACCTCTTTCGCTTCATCAACAGTCATCATTCCTTTCATGCATGCATAATTTGCTAACAATATGTAACAATTCCAGGCCTGACGCTGTTCGAGGCGGGCGGCGGCGGTCCGCTGCCGAAGAACGGGCAGCAGTGGCACGACTACAGGGACGGCAAGCTGCCCGACCTGCCCAAACTGTCCCGGGAGTTTAATCAGCTGTTGAGGGTGAGTTGTAGTTGATAATAATTATTATATTAGTGAAGAACGGGCAGCAGTGGCACGACTACAGGGACGGCAAGCTGCCCGACCTGCCCAAACTGTCCCGGGAGTTTAATCAGCTGTTGAGGGTGAGTTGTAGTTGATAATAATTATTATATTAGTGAAGAACGGGCAGCAGTGGCACGACTACAGGGACGGCAAGCTGCCCGACCTGCCCAAACTGTCCCGGGAGTTTAATCAGCTGTTGAGGGTGAGTTGTAGTTGATAATAATTATTATATTAGTGAAGAACGGGCAGCAGTGGCACGACTACAGGGACGGCAAGCTGCCCGACCTGCCCAAACTGTCCCGGGAGTTTAATCAGCTGTTGAGGGTGAGTTGTAGTTGATAATAATTATTATATGAGTGGTAAAATACGAATGGATCAAAAATAATAATAGGTACCGTATGGAGAAACCTCTTATGACTTAATGTAAACCCGAGTGAATAGGTTCCTTATGGGTAGACCTGCTCCATCGTAGGCCGCATCATCACTTACCACCAGGCGAGATAGCGGCCAATGGCTGGGCAACTGGCTGCCGTGCAACGTGTCGCTGGTTCGATTCCCCACGAAACAACACTTTGTGTGATCCACAGATTGTTGTTCCGGGTCTGGGTGTCATGTGTATGTGAACTTGTATGTTTGTAAATGCAACGTTTAAAAAAAATATATAGATTATTCTCTCACATTATCCTCTATTTCATTGTCTGGACTTTAAAAGAGACTATGACCTCTGAGTTTGTTTCTTTCTGCATTTCTTCTCAGTGTAGTCCGATAGGAAATGCCGGCCTCATCTAGTTATTTAAGAGATTGACGTGTAAAAGAGTTACATTGTAACCAATTTGCATTAATTTATATCATTTATCATTTTTTAGTAATAACTGTTTTATTCGTTTTTAAACTGATGACATGGTCACTAACACTAATCATAGAACTTAAGATATTATATTATTACATAAATTAACATGGTAAATATCCCGTCATAAGTAGTATTTGTAATTGTTTGTTAGATAGACTATTGACTCTGATTTGTCACTTATGTCCGAATATTAAAACGCCACTCACTTTTAAGTCGCTCTCAAATGTAGTTCTGTCGCTATAAATTCTTTGGAAAATGACAAAGATGGCACGATGTTTAAGTGCAACTTTTAATTGAGTAGCGTTTCAGTGTTCGGGCGTTAATCAGGAAAAATGACAGAAAGTGTGTTGATACAGTGGTTGGATGAACTACTAGTTACGGGTTCGATTTCTACAAGTTTATTTTATATAAAATTCCCGTTTCTTTCTCCCCCCAGAAAATGGTGGACCCGGACCCGTCGTGCCGCCCCTCTGCGGCGCGTCTCCGGCGACACCCGCTGCTGCACCCGGCCGGCAACAAGACCAAGACGCAGCTGCGCCGCGAGCTCGCCGCCGCCAAGATGAAGAACGAGCTGCTCGCCAGGAAGCTGCAGGAGGCTGCTAGGTATACATCTCTTAGATTAACAAGTTTAAACAATGCACGCCTTTAATCCCCGATAGGGTGGGCCGAGGTGCACATTACGGCACGTAATGCCGCTATACAATGTATACAAACCTTTCACCGTTACAAGTTTATAATTATAATGGTGGAAAATTTAAAAATATCTATCTTATTTTTTACACTATATTCGTACACTATCTTAAGAAGTTATATGATAAAATATTGTAATAAAACGCTAAGCTTAAACTTAAGTTCAGTACAAAAATATATACCATAAATTACTTTTTTTGGTATAAGCCGGTAAAGGAACAGACGTATCACTTTATTTTAAGCAATCGCCGCCGCCCATGGTCACTTGAAACACCAGAGGCGTTGCAAGTGCGTTGCCGGCCTTTTGGGGGTTAGGAATTTAAGGGTTGTTGGGGAATCGGAGATTGGGAAGATTGGGAAGGGGGAATTGGGTCTCCGGTAACCTCACTCCCACAACGCAAGCGTTGTGTTACGTTGGTTTTCTGTGAGTCCGTGGTATCACTCCGGTCGAACCGGCCCAGCAGTGACGAAGCATGACTCTCCGACGCGTATATACCTTTACCTACCTAAGAAAAGCAAATACTCTTTTTTTAAATATACCTATTACCTGTGAAACTAACCGATATTTCTCCTCTTTCACAGATGTATAAAATCATTAACGCCAAACTTAGTGCAGAACCAAGAATCGGCCAAGTTCCGCACTCGATCGGCGAAGCGATTGCAGAAGCCGCGAGTCGATACGCACATCGCCGAGATGATTCAATCCGTGACGTCACCAATCAGAATAGACAGGACATACAGAAGAACGAAAAAGGTATAACATTATATATAATTTTAATTTTTAAAACTAGCAACACTCGTCTCTATAATATGGCGACGATTTCGTCCTCGTTTTTGACAAGTAATTAATGAGATTTCGTTGATTAAGTAATGTTTGTATAACTTTGAGAACGCTCGTAAATTGTCAAGGGCCCCGTTGGAGGTCGAAAGTTGACGAGCGTGCTCGAAAATTGTATATTTCGGTGATTGATTCGTAGTTAAGGGTCTTGGTCTTGGCTCGAAAGTTGTAGAGTTACTCTCGAAATATGCTGTATTTCTAGTAGTATAAATATTATTTATTTTAATAAGTCTTGTTAGTTTTATGAGATGATCGAATTCGGTGCAGTCGTTTTTTTTTAATTAATTTAAGGGTAATAGGGATTTATGTATAAAAAGATTAAATTTATAATTGTCATAATATTGTTTTAATTAAAAAAAAATGTACAAAATATGATAACTTCTCTCTCATTGCGTTTTCAAAAAAATATTATGTAAAGCAAAATATATAAGTGGTAGTCAGCTTTTAATTTAGTATATAGATAAGAAAATAAAGATTCAGATCAACAGTAGCTATTGTTAATACTAAAATAGGGATGATGACGGGGTATGAAAATTAAACATCTATTCAGTCCGTCAATTAGGTAATGAAAAAATATTAGACACGTATTTTTTATTTTGTCATATAAGATAACAATACTTAGATAAAACGAATCAAAGTTTAGGAGTGGGAGCTAATACGTCATTTCTACGTATAAAATGTACTTAGAAGTGACGTTATGCGATATTTCAAATCGATATATCTTCGAAAGTATTTTTCTTAAATACGTGTGTAATGTTTTAAAATAATCTACAAGACGGACATTGAAATAAAAATTAGTCATCTACCGTATTGTACGCTTTGTAACGAAGCCATATCTTTTGTAACTCAGTCGGCGCTAGACAACCAATGGTTGCTGTCTTTATACTGAATCTATCTTTATTTTCTTATCTATATACTGAATTACAATGCTGACAATGTATGATACATGTCCAGTGCTTTTTGACAGTAAAATTTGACAGTAATGCGCCAGTGTTTTGCCAAACAAAAAAAAAACTAATTTTGACAGAAAAAAATCCAAAATATCTTAGCTTGGTCTTTGCGTAACCATCAGTTTAAAAAAATGCCTTCATTATATCCATGATAGAGTATCTGACGAAGTTTTTTAAAAAAAATACTTTTTTCAAATTTTTTTTCGCAAAATTTTTCAATTTTGACTTCTCAGTCGGCTACTGCTGACCGACGCGGTCTCGTATTCAGGGGTCTACTCTAATTCAACGAAAAACTAAGTTTCGTCCGAAACTTCGCAGATTTCATACTACAATTCCATTTATTGCAAACTTTCGTGAACAAAAATGAACGAATTGAATGAAGATAAATAAATAGGTTTTGATATGAAATTAAAAATAAAACATTATTTCAAGTAATTCTATTAGTAAATCAATAAAACCTACGGCCGAAGATTAAACGAAACTTCGGATTCGAGAACCGGAGTAGGCCCACAGTTTCCCGAGTCATTCACTTTTATATGTTTTTTAAAGTAAAAGACACTGGTATGAAATTTTGTCAGTTTAGTATACGGTAACTATGAAACAGTGTTCTATCTACCAGATAAGCTTATCAGTAACTTTAGTTATTAGTTTGCTTTACGTTTGAAGTAATCGAAACTACGCGCTCGAATCAAAGTCAAAGTCAAAGTCAAATCATTTATTCCAATTAAACCATATACTTAGGTACTTTTGAAACGTCAACAAAGAAAGAAATAAACAATAGTCTGTCAGTCTGTCCGTCAGTGAAGCTAGGTGCTCGTTCCAAAGTGTAGCTTCGAATGGAGAAGAACGAGCAAGAAACTCCATTCGTTACTCTTTTAAAAATATGGCAACGCACCTGTGATTCCTCTGGTGTTGCGGGTGTCCATGGGCGGCGCTGATCGCTTACCATCAGGTGACTCGTCTGCTCGTTTGCCACCTAATCCATAAAAAACAAAATATATAATTATGTTTACAATTTCTCTGAATAAACCAACCAATCAGAGCGCCGAACGCGTTCTCGTTTCGATTACTTTAAACGTAAAATAAACTCATACTAAGGGTATAGACGCTTATCAAGCAACCGAGAAAGTCTTAGTAATTAGTATTTAGTGTATTAGGTCTTAATTTTAGTGCCTTTTAACAACAAATGTGATTTTTAAAAATGTGCTTTTTTTAATCGAATTTAAAAAATAGTAACTTGTATAGGTAATGAAAATAATAATTAAAATAAAGGGTTTTTGAAGACGACAGTGTACCAATATGCTAAATATGTCGAAATACTATTATTACATATTTTTTTTGGAATTGTGTCCAGTATATGGCAATAGACTCACCCCCTATTACATGGGACTTATAACATAACTACTGAAAAGTGGGTGTTACATTGTCCATACCCAAATTCTCCTCTAATAATATCTTCTGATTTATTTCGTTGCGGGATCCAAGACAGTCATTCATGTCCCTGGGACGTTGGACTTCAGTGTTCCGGTGTTTTCATGGTTGTATCTACTGTAGATCCTAGCTTATAGTACAGTGGTTTGTCCCACAAAAATAAAATGTACACCTCTGCCTACCCCTTTTTGTAGATTTTGACATATTTAGTATAGTTTAAACAAACCTGTTGTCTTTAAATGTGAATTGAAATCTTCCATTGCATACTATGTGATATCAATTTTTTGGAAAAAAAGAGAAGTAATGTATTTTTAGGTTTTAAGGAATTGTTTTGAGACGTGCTGTCTGTATTTTTAACCGACTTCCTAAAAGTAGGAGGTTGTGT
This sequence comes from Spodoptera frugiperda, assembly GCF_023101765.2. Classification (NCBI taxonomy): domain Eukaryota; kingdom Metazoa; phylum Arthropoda; class Insecta; order Lepidoptera; family Noctuidae; genus Spodoptera; species Spodoptera frugiperda. Next base: position 6,851,556 of record NC_064232.1, read on the forward strand.
AGTTGATTTTCTTTCAATAATTAGCTCAAGAAGTATGTAAGGATTGTAGTAGGTGGCGCTCTGTAGTTTTTACCTAACAACCCGTGGCAGTCCACTGCTGGACTATGAGCCTCCTCTACATAAGAGGGGTTTGTCATAATCTCCACGCTTGGCCCGGGTTGATAACTCCCAAAGTCCGGCAACGCACTTGTAACTCCTCTAGTGTTGCGGGTGTCCATAGACGGTGCTGATTGCTTATGCAAGTGATCCGTCTGCTCATATCTGACTAAAAATAAGAATGGTACTAACATGACCTAAATCTACAGTGCTGCCATCTACTGATCGCAAAAATTAGATTGTTTTAAAGTCAAGTTTTCTGTATACCCAATTACCGATGTCTCATAAAGAATAGAATAAGGCAGCTTTTCTTTTTAATATGTAGTAATTAAAACAAATATATTATAAATGTAATATTTATGAGAAAATGAATAATATGTAATATCGTAATATGTATAGGTTTTGTAAAAAAATATTATTATAATTAAGTTCAAATTGTTTAACCGATGTGGTTCTTTGAAAAATTTTAACTCATATTGGGATAAAAAGTATCCTATCACCCAAGTCAGCTCATACCCTCTCTGTATACCAAATTTCATCAAAATCCGTTCACTAGTTTCAGCGTGATTGACGGACAAACATCCAAAGAAACAAACTTTCACATTTATAATTATTGCAATTAATCCTAAATTAGGTACTTTTGAAACATATTTTGTTAAATATTTTCGAAGAATCACTTACCGGTTTTGTGATGTGTAAGTAGTTTGGGTTTGAAAGAGACAAATAATAATAATAATTCCACCTCTTAATAGGCCGGTAAACGCACTTGTAACGCCTCTAGTGTTGCGGGTGTCCATAGGCGTGAATTGCTTACCATCAGGTGATCCGTTTGCTCGTTTACCATAAAAATACTTTGTATAGTCATAGGCTTGTAAAAACTGGTGAAAAGTGGGTGTTACATTGTATATGTGCATCTCTGTCTACCCCCCTATTATTTGTCAATAAATCCATTCTACGGACGCGTCAATAGTTAAGGGCTTTGCCCATTTTCAATATCTTACTGATTGAAATGTAATTAAAGATGATAAAATTTAAGAATTATTACTTTTAAGATTCTGTTGTCGAAGAAAATTTTTGTGTATACGTAAAATTGAGAGTTGTGATAGCTTATCAACTCCTTAATTTCATATAATAATTGGAAAATCTCTCTCTCAGCACTCCCCTACACTCCCCTAGCGCGCTACATGTCACACAGCTTGCTACGCGCAGTAGTTACAGCTGTGTACAGTCTGTCACTCTCTCAGCACTCCCCTACACTCCCCTAGTGCGCTACATGTCACACAGCTTGCTACGCGCAGTAGTTACAGCTGTGTACAGTCTGTCACTCTTTCAGCACTCCCCTACACTCCCCTAGCGCGCTACATGTCACACAGCTTGCTACGCGCAGTAGTTACAGCTGTGTACAGTCTGTCACTCTCTCAGCACTCCCCTACACTCCCCTAGCGCGCTACATGTCACACAGCTTGCTACGCGCAGTAGTTACAGCTGTGTACAGTCTATCACTCTCAAATTTATTAAACCTAACCTTTTGCCTGCGGTTTCGCACGCCTTAAACGTAGGTACATACATAATAAACCTTTCTCTTGAATCATTAAAACAAACCGCATCAAAATCCGTTGCGTAGTTTTAAAGATCTAAGCATACATAGAAACAGACAGCGACTGGTAATTGCAACTCTCAATTGCGTGTTGAAACCCTCCTTTAAATTGAATTAATGTTTAGTATGTATTAAATAATTAAATAAATAAACAATTAATATTAAGTTTGAAGTTGAACCGATTGTTTTTTCGTCATTTCTAAGCATGGTCAAAAATTATAGATTACCCACTATGACCTCTAATTATTGTATAGTTTGAAAATTCTTAATTTAATTTAAGTTTTAGTTTAAAAAATTGTAGTATGTTTTTCTCTTGTTAACAACTATTTTTTTTTATTACTCATCAATATATTTTGTCTGGTAAATGTCAATAGACTCACTCACATGTGACTCATAACGTAAGTGGTGAAAAGTGGGTTGACCCATAACAGAAGTGGTGAAAACATTGTATAATTATGTGCACCTCTGTCTACCCCTTCATGGTTTAAAACTACTATATTAAGGTTCAAAATGTAATTATTTTTAATAGATTTTAGTTTAACAAGAGAAAATTCTTAAAATTATTATTGGTTTTAGCACATAAACTCATGTAATTTAAATTGTTTAACTATATTGGTTTGTTTATAATTCATTTTGATATTAGATAGATATGTATATCACATTTAAAACACTGTTTACCAACAAATGAGGGTTTTCTCGCCATTAGAGGCGCTTGTGTCGCTTAAGGTACAATTGACCAATAGATTATTTTATCTAAGCCAATTGAACCTTAAAAAACACTAGTGCTATCTGTTAAGCTAAATCATAAACTCTCATTGATAAAAATACATGTCTCTAATATCAAAATGAATTATTATAAGCCAATACTGCAGTTTTTATGATAAATTTTAAAGTATTTAAAATAGTCCATGCTTCAATTTTTCAGAATCTGTCTGTCTGTTCATATTTCATTTTTAGGTATGGTTTTATTAAGGCCTAGCTAAATGTGCTTTTAGCGTAACTGACAGATAAGTTAACTGCCAGTTAATGGTTACTTAACCCAGTCCTTAGCAATTTTTTTTGCAACAAAATCGTTACTAAGGAATAGTTTAAGTAATCATTATCTGATGTTGGAAAAATCAGCGGTTACGGTGCTTTTCCACCAGAGATGTGCTATGCTACGTTGCTGTGGATGCGTTTGGCTTCCACCAATCATATTCATTGGTACACATAGCTTTAGCACTGGTGGAAACGGACTCTACTAAGCTATGTTTCCCATATGGAAAGATGAGTGCTATAGATGTCTTCCTAGCACAGCTACGTAGCTTAGTATCACGTGGAAACAGTCACATAGTTTCACATGCTTACTTATTACATCTTCGTAGCATAGCTACATAGCACATCTCTGGTGGAAAAGCACCCATATAGTTAAATTATCTGTCAATTAAGCTAAATACAAGTAGCAGGGTCAATTATGAATTAATAACGTAATGATTATGACTGTGAGATATAAAAAAATCTTTTTTGTAGTATAAAAGGACCTATGTCCATTGTATTTTTAACATAATTTATAAATTTTCAACCTTACCACAAGGTGGCAAGGTTTATTTTTAAATATTAGTTTGATCTCATACTGTTTTCATTATTATCTTTTTCGGGTTTTAACTGCGAATAACATCCTTTTAAGAACTGAGGTTTGACAGAAAATTTGCCGGTGTATCTTATGGGACTTATAATGTATGTGGTGAAAAGTGGGTTTGTCCATGTAAAATGTGGTGATAAAGTCATTTTGTATCCAGTTAAGTTGATAAGAAATTTAATTGGATATTTTTTGTAATAAATCCGTATTGTGACCACGTCTCTTGATTTTTCTGTTTAAATGTTTAATATAATAATAATAATGTAATTTTAATGTAAATATTTTAATGTATTTGAACCAAAAAGAAATTTTCTACAATCAGGCGTTACTTTGCGGAATCTATCCGGATTACATAATAGATTTTTAGTTATAATTCCGCATAAACATGTATTTTTTAAGAAAATTTTCTGTCAAACCTACATGTGTTGTTTTTTTTTGAGAATATTTTGTAAAAATATAATGAATGTTCGCGGTTGCGCCCCTATAGTGCTTGTACCAAAATTTTTCCCCGTTGCTGTAAATATGACTTAAAAATTGTTTGTTGAACGCCCAGTGCAAGGTGCGCTTGTATCGTGTATGTATATTTGCTAATAAATGTAATAAATGCTTGTTTCAATTAGTTTTGTGGTTTCATTTAATAATTACCATGTTTATTCACTTCGATGAATTTCCGATATTTTGGCACTGTTGCAAGCGCCATGCTCACGGATGAACATGGTAAATATCCCGGCTTAAGTTCTAATATTAGTGTTCGTGACCATGTCAGTTTAAAAACTTGTAGTTTTATACTGCCAGTAGAAAACTGTTGAAGGCTCTGCTGACGTCGGTCACCGGTCACCTACGGCGTTCAATGTGTTAAATGGTTTTGAAGTTTTTATAGCTTTTGGGTAAAGTATCTTTGATATATGGATAGTAAGAATGCCTGTGACATTAAGCTCACCCTTGTAGATTGAGTTGTTAAATAAGTAAATAAAATATTTACTGAGATAATAATGATTTCTTGATTAACCGGTTTCATAGTAGTAGTCAATAGGCTTCATAGATAAATGAACACACAAATATCGTATTTTATTCGATTACCAGTTGTTCCGGAGTTAAGTGAGTTCAAATTAAACACAAATGAACACTGATATATGTTTTAAGTTTATGATAAGTAAAGTATTATTGGTATTTGAAGGAGAAAAATTGACTCATAGTTATGTAGCATCTCCTTCATTTTGTGGTCTACATCAAATAGCGACATCTATTGTGCAATAGCGGAACTGAGTTAAGAAGCTATTCAGGTTTAGTAATCACATGGTAATTTATCGACAGATGCAAGGAACTGGAAAATAAAGTAGGGAACTCTTGTAATTCGGGCAATGTGGAAATCCCTACAAACGCGTTAGCAATTTTTTATCTGTCTATTTACAATATCGTTAGATGTATATTTAATCAATAAAATATAGCAGAGGTAAGTAGACTTGTAGTTCTGCTACTTATCACTAGATGTCACTATTAATACGACGCTAACTACAAAATTTAATTATCCCGCTGTGCTATTGTCTCTTACTAAATAAATGCTATTCTTTCTTCCTCTCCCTTAAAAAGTTAAAAGTTAAAATTATTCATTTCAAATAGACCAGGGAAGGGCACTTTTGAACGTCAAAAAGCTATTTTGAATGTCAAAGATGATGGTACGAATAGAAAAGTTACTAACAAGCTCTCTAGATGGCGTTGTAAATTTGCATACGGATCCTGAATCGCGCTATGGTTTCGTTACATGGTTTTACTTAGGTTGATGACTGATTTCAATTAAACATAATATTATTGGTTGGATTGGATAGTATGAGACATATCTATGGAAATATGGATTACAATCGTTAAATTTTTGAAAAGAATTGAGTGGAGTAACGAACACTCAATTTAAAGAAAACATATAAAATAACTTAAATTACATACAGGCATAACCTCATGTCTGTCTCCCATGAAATTAAGTGTGGGAGAGCCATACTTCGGCTCGACCGGAGTAATACCACGGCCGAGCAGAAAATCGACGTGAAACAACGCTTGCGTTGTGTTTCGCTGTGTGAGTGAGGTTACCGGAGGCCCAATTAGCCCCCTTTTCAATCTTTCCAATCCCCAACAACCCTCAAATTCTAAACCGCCAAAAGGCCGGAAACGCACTTGTAACGCGTCTGGTGGTTCACGTGTCCATGGGCAGGAGCTGCAGACTACCTAGCGGGTTTACCAGAGTTCCGGCTCGAAAAGCAGGAGTAGGAACGCGGTGGTTTTTAGTCAGTAAGAGTCTGACACTCCCTCTCGCCTTGGGCGAATGAATGACAGAGATAGCACGATATTTAAGTTCAACTTAAAATTGAGTATTCGGGCGTTAGACTCACTGACTAAACACCACCCTCTCACCTCACCCGTGATAGGATGATTTTTCGACAAGAATAAAATGAAATACTTTAGCTACCAATTATATTATTATCTGCTAAAGTTAAATCAAATAAATCTTCTGCTAGATATTATTTACATAATTAAAATTAAATATGTTAATCTGTGTAGACATTTCGAAACTCTGCTATCATAAAACACATTGGTGACATGTTGATATTTCACACGTTGTAAAACGTTAAAATTCAAATTAAAACTGAATATAATAGAATGCATTTGTCACCATCCCCACTCCTCCCGCGGGTGTCGTAAGACTATATCTTAGCTTAGCTATTACATCTTCGCAGCACAGCTACATAGCACATCTCTGGTGGAAAAACACCCTTTTTTTAGGGGGGAATATCATCCAATGACTTCTCCCGTTTTAGGCAAGGCGAGAAGGAGTGTCAGACTCTTACTGACTAAAAACCACCCCGTTCCTACTCCTGCTTTCCGAGCCGGAGCCCCGGTAAACTCGCTAGGTAGTCCGCAACTCCGGATCAGACATCAGTCCTACTGGGCCCCATCTGTAATAATAATGGCATAAACTTTAAGAAAGACGACGTACAAAATGCATGAATGAAATGCTGTATTGTGTTCAGTGCATGACAATAGCTTTTTATAGATAGGGGACTTCTCAAAGAATGAAAGAAGTAAAGTAACTTAGGGGCCAAATACTGACAACTAAGATAAGGGATTTAATAAAAGGGCAGGTGTGAAATATTCTGACGGTCGGTTTCAAATCTATCTATGTAGATTTGTTTACTTGAGATTTTTTACTGGCTATATTATTCAGATATACTGTATCAAGGTTTAGCAAATGAATCAAAATCTCAGATTTTTATGGTATTGTTAAGTCGGTAAACGAGCAGACGGATCACTTGATGGTAAGCTATCGCCGCCGTCCATGGACACCCTAAACACCAGAGGCGTTGCTTTTGGGGGTAAGGAATATATGAATTTGATACATCTTATATGAAGTTTGTGTAAATGTTGTATCTATAATAAACAAATCTACTGATAGGTAGGTAGCACGGAGTTTGGAATTGTGCCCGGTATATGGCAATAGGCTCACCCCCTATTACATGGGACTTATAACACAAATAGTGAAAAGTGGGTGTACATTGTATAGCGGCATTACGTACCGTAATGTGCACCTCTACGTACCCCTTTTGGGATAAAAGGCGTGACGATACATATATTCTTAAATAAATAAAGATTTAAAAAAAATCTAGATTCCTATGGAGAAGAACGAGCAAAAATCTCCATAGGTTACGCTTCTCCAAAATGTTTTAACCTAATAATTATACTTTACTTAACTCACCAATTTAATCTGAACCGACCTTTCGATTTAACAAATAAGTTTCAAAACCAAAAAAGAACCAATTAATTACACGACCCGGGGTTCGAAGTTGTTACCTCGGATTAGATTAACCTGAATTTTCGTAAGAATTATTTGTATAATATGTCTTACGTCACAAATGGTCTGATTGACCCTCGTGACAATTAATTTAAAAAGGTAATTAACATAATTTCCTCAGATCAACTTCTTGCCCGCGACTTCGCCCGCATTTAATTCAGATTGTTCTCAATTAAGTCCCATTTCTGTAAGAATATCCGGATTGGCGAATGGCTGGGTGACCGGCTGCCACGCAACGTGTAGTTAGTTCGATCCCGCACGGAACAACTCTTTGTGCGATCCACAGATTGTTGTTCCGGGTCTGGGTGTCATGTGTATGTGAATTTGTGTTTATAAACGCACCCACGATACAGGTGTATAGCGATATTAGTGTGGGGTAACGTTTAAAAAAAAAAAATGAAAAGTAGCCAATTGTTGCCTATGGTACTCATTTTTTAAGGGTGGAAGGAAGGGGGATCTTCTAATGACTTCTCCCGCCTTGAGTAAGGAGAGAGGAAGTGTCAGACTCTTAATGTCAGTTGACAAACATACATACATAAGTATATTTTTTATATTTATAATATGCAAATGCATTAGAGGAAAGGAAATTAAGAAATAAATTCTTGTTTTAACGAAAGCACATTAAAATTTAAGACAACATTACGTTAAACCATTTAAATTTCGTAAAAATAAACACCAGAATATAAACCGTATGGGGAAACCTCTTATGACTTAATTTAAACCACATATTTCATATATGTATACGAAAAATGAGCAAAATAGGCCCAGTAGGTAAGCCAAAAAGTGCATTATTCTCTTTGAGCTAATTTGAACACTGTTTACAAATACGGCATTATAACAGCCGCGCCACATGTCCGTAACATTCCTAGACAACTTACAACATTACAGCTCTTCTGTGGTCAAGGAACATGGAGCTGTTCACACAGAATTTAATACTTGACCTCGGAAAGTTGTGTATGATTGGGCATTATTTACCTACCTAGCGGACTACCTAGCGGGTTTACCGGGGCTCCGGCTCGAAAAGCAGGAGTAGGAACGGGGTGGTTTTTAGGGTTCCGTAGCCAAATGGCAAAAAACGGAACCCTTATAGATTCGTCATGTCTGTCTGTCTGTCTGTCTGTCCATCCGTCCGACCGTATGTCACAGCCATTTATTTCCGAAACTGTTGGGCCTACATAGTTGAAACTTTGTAAGATGGTGTATTTCGGTAACCGCTATTAGAATTTTGAATAAAAATTAATAAATTTAAAAATTAAAGGGGGCACTCCATACATGTAACTGATTAAAAAAAAATTTTTTCAGCTTATATATCCGTGATGGGTGTCTATGGATAGGTCTCTTATCCATAGACACCCATCACCAAGGTTCTTAAAAGCACTTTTCGTCAAAATCAATTGTTTGAAAGTCGCTTCCAAAGTGGAAAAAAATGTGTCCCACTAACTTTTAAAATAAGAGAGTGAGAACGCTAAAAAAATATATGCAGTAGATTTCAATGGAAACTAACAACGAAAATTGTTTTGAACGAGATATCATTATTAGTTTTTAAGAAATAAACATTTTCGAAAACCGCATATACAATGTGATAGGGGTGGGACTTCTAACCCGTTAAGGCTGAGTACTACATCTAATTTTATCGACAAAAAAATAATAGGCGGGGTTGAACCCCTAATTGAAAATATAGGAAAATAGTGATTTTTTCGGTAAGAATAATTCACAAATTATTTTTTTTCTCACCAAAACATTATCAAACATATGAAAAAAGTAATGAATTAGTTAGCCAAGGTTATTAGCTACCGTTTGTCGTCTTTTTTTTGTTTCTACGACGCATACAACCTTTGATATCAAAAAAAGTTAAAAAAATATTAAAATGGCCATAATTTTTAGGGGGAGGGGATTCGACCCCTTCGACCCAGGACTTTTGTCGTTAAAATTAGATGTAGTATTCAGCCTTAACGGGTTAGAAGTCTCGCCCCTAACACATTGTATAACTTTGTCGTTCATACAAACACTATGTAAAACCAAGTTATTTTACAACTTTTATATTATGTCATGTCATGAGCGAGTCCGACTCGCACTTGGCCGGTTTTAGTCAGTAAGAGTCTGATACTCCCTCTCGCCCCGCCCAAGGCGGGAGAAGACATTGGAAGATTTTCTCCCCTTCTCCCATTAAAAAAGGCCTTATTCTTTCGAGTATTACACTGCCGATCAGCACCTTACGCAATTTTTAAATAATTATTTACCGGTGCAAAACGCGTACCTTTTTTTATGCGTTTTTCCTCAAAATTCAGTAAATATTGCGGTTCCAAAGAAGATGCAGTGTCAAATATTATGAAAGGTATGTTAGGATAGGTTTGGTCATCGATAAACAACAAAATGACACGCCTTTTGTCTCCGAAGGGGTAGGCAGAGGTGCACATTACGGCACGTAATGCCGCTATACAATGTACACTCACTTTTCACCATTTGTGTTATAAGTCCCATGTAATAGGGGGTGAGCCTATTGCCATATACTGGTCGCAATTCCAGACTCCGTGCTACTACTGAGAACATTTTAGAAATGGAAAAAAGGCCAGCAATGAGCTCCGTGAGCGATAATTATCAGATAAATGATATTTATTTCTGCAAATAGAATAATAATAAATAACTGTCTTGACTGCCTCGACTGCCTCGTTGGTCGAGTGGTCACAAGTGCGACTGCCGGACGAGGGGTTCGAATCCCGGGTCGAGCAAAGTATTACTGGGCTTTTTTCGGATTTTCGAAAATTTCTCAGTAGTAGCACGGAGTCTGGAATTGTGTCCAGTGTATGGCAATAGGCTCACCCCTATTACATGGGACTTATAACACACATGGTGAAAAGTGGGTGTACATTGTATTTTGTATAGCGACATTACGTGCCGTAATGTGCATGTGCACCTCTGCCTACCCCTTCGGGGATAAAAGGCGTGACGTTGTGTGTGTGTCTCTTAAATATAATTAGATGAGGCCGGCATTTCCTATCCGACTACTCTGAGAAGAAATGCCGAAACAAACTTAGAGGAATGTTACCACCATAATAGTTATATTTTTAATGGTCAAAAATCCATGTCAATTGACACTTAACTTGAGTAAATATTGCTAAACATCCTACAATGTAATGGTGTATTTAGTTTATGTGGTTTTTATTATAGTAACAAGGTCGTATGAGGTTTCTATAGCTATTGATATCCACAGGGTTGCGTCGATACCACGGCCTGGAAAGTGTGGGCCGGCTCGACCGGAGTGATACCACGGCCTCACAGAAAACCGACGTGAAACAACGCTTGCGTTGTGTGAGTAAGGTTACCGGAGGCCCAAGTCCCCCCCTTCCTAATCCCTGATTCCCCAATAACCCTTAAATTCCTAACCCCCAAAAGGTCGGCAACGCACTTGTAACGCCTCTGGTGTTTCAAGTGTCCATAGGCGGCGGCGATTGCTTACCATCAGGTGATACGTCCGTTCGTTTCATAAAAAAATCTTCTCCCAACGAGAAGGAGGCCTTTGGTCAGCAGTGGACACTTATAGGCTGTTGATGTACATGATGTATCTTTATGTAGAGGAGGCTCATAGTCCAGCAGTGGACTGTCTTCCACAATAGGCATGTTTCCTACTAGTCAAATTCAATACTTTTTTCGAAATGTCAAAAACGATATTTTCAATAAACTTTGTATGAAATACTCTATTATGACGTCATAAGTTTTTTACGTCAAATAGCAAACTTATTTCTAGAAATTTAGCTAGAAAAAATCGAAAGTTAAGTACATAGTTCATCAAATTTATGAATGAGAATGTGATTATTTTTTAATATTATATTGTATTGAAAAGTTTTATTAATTTATTTTTGACCCAGTCATCATCCCTATTAATGTCGATGACGATCACACACCACTTCGGAGAATAAATAGACCACTTAAAACAACTTAGGTAACAAATATTTTCTTTTTAAAATATACAGTCAATTCTTTTGTTAATAAATACCTCAGTTCTTAGGTATCCTACGTACATAGAGTTACATAACCAGTGTTTATAATGGACAGACGGACAAACAGATTGAATAATTATATTTACGTAAGGAAAAACTGACAAACAATCATTGTTATTGTGAAAAGATAGTTCACTTAGTGTGGGGCTGTTAGAATAGCGGGTTTAGAAGCTGAGGCGATTTTTATATAACAGTAGGTTTAGTTATTATACCGATGTAATATTTTAGGATGAATTTTGGGAGAGCTATGCTTCGGCTCGACCGGAGTGATACCACGGCCTCACAGAAAACCGACGTGAAACAACGCTTGTGTTATGTTTCTTTGTGTGAGTGAGGTTACCGGAGGCCCAATTACCAATCTTCCCAATCCACGATTCCCCAACAACCCTTAAAGTCCTAACCCCAGTACACTGGTAGAGCACTTCTAACGCTTTTATTGACGCTGTTACCAAGTGTGCATGGGCGGCGGTTTACCTCAGCTACCCTTAAATTCCTAACAACCAAACGTTGACGCTACGTTGCTATGGATGACGTTTGGCTTCCACCAATCGACTGTTGTTTCAAATGTGCGTAACACTGGTGCGGTGCGGACGGTTCAGCTAAGCTATGTTTTTTATATGGAAAGATGCGTGTTATGGATGGCTTCCCTACTATCAATACATCGCAAACTCGAGCTGCGCATCTTCCTCGCACAGCTACATAACTTAGTATCAGTGGAAACGGTACAGCTTAGCTATTACATCGTCATAGCATAGCTACATAACACATCTCTGGTGGAAAAAGCACGCTTATATCCCGCTTTTTTTGTGGGGGAAAATCATCCAATGTCTTCTCTCGTCTTGGGCGAGGCGAGTCTCAGGCGTCAGACTCTTACTGACTAAAAAGGACTCTTACTGACTAAAATATCCCGCTCACTTCATGGCCCGACCAACGATAAGATAATTAGATTAGCAAATGAAGGCAATTAATGCAGATATAATTACCTTCCAATAATTATACGCAACCCATTGGTTACGACATGACACGTTGTAGATCAATGGTTTCCCATTTATCAGGGAAAATTTGCATACTTATATACAGTTTCTTAGAAGCTATATATCAGCTTTTAATAGCAGGTGACGACAGAGTAAAATACCTTTGTTACACCGCTATTCTCCTGCGGGTGTCGTATACCCGACTAAAGGTTTAAGCACATTTAAGCTATGCATCCACAGGCCTGCATCGCATGTAAGCATTGCCGATGATGCGGTCCGTCCGATGCGGATCAGTGGACGCAGTTGTATGAGTTTCTGTACAAGACTAACTAAAGCCGTTGCGTGCGATACGTGCGATGCGTACGATCCGGAACTGTGGACGCGTACCTTTAACGAGCACAGCTCCGGCTCGGTTCAGGCTCGTTTTGCGGCTGTCAGTAGCTGCCAGCCAGCTTACGGATCGTCGCTCGCAAGTTGCAAGCTTGATTGAGTAACAAACATACACACAAACTCACAAACTTCCCATTTTTTATAGTTAAGATATTCAACAAGGATAATCGGTTTGACGAGGAAAAAATCTTTTCTAGTACAAAAAATATATGTTTTTTTATGGTATAAGCCGGTAAACGACCAAACGGATCACCTGATGGTAAGCAATCGCCGCCCATGGACATCCGAAACATCAGGAACGTTACAAGAGCGTTGACGGGCTTTTGGGGATTAGTAATTTAAGGGATCTTAATGAATCGGGGATTGGGAAGATAGGGATGGGAAGTAATTGGGCCTCCGTTAACTTCACTCACACAACGGAACACAACGCAAGCATTGTTTCACATCGATTTTCTGCTCGGCCGTGGTATCACTCCGGTCTAGTCGGCCCTTTCGTGTCGAAACATGGCTCTCCCATACTTTAAAACCAATTAATATAGGTAGTTGAGGATTGGGACCCCTACGTCATCACTAAAAATAGAATGTCCCACTTGCACCGTGTAGGAAACCGGAGCTAATTTAATTATCCTCATACGAGAAATGAACCCAAGGTCCCATGATTAGCATTCATATTTTACTTGATAAGCGGAAAGGAAAATCCCATTTTTACCTACTTCACTTCATTCAATATTTTCCAGAATTCTTAGATTTCTTTTTTTTAATAATAATATATTTATTTGCCAGAAACACGGTAAATACAAAGTTGTTGTTGTAAATACATAGGTATATAATAAAAGATCAACATGTTTCGCTGTCATAGCAGCATGCAAATTTTGAAAGTTATTTTCCTTAAATACTAATATATTAAACTATTCTTAATCTGACTACAGTTATTGACACCAACATTTTAGTAACAAACATGAAGCTATTACATACATTCTTTAAAACAATAAATTATGCCTTATACTAGAATAGGAACATCATATTAAAATTGTAGCTATATACTAGAGTAGGAACGTTATATTATTTATTTGGACTTATACAAATATATTTAGGCCGATATTTAGAGGCTAGGTCAAGACTGTAGTTTTTACATGGATATTTGTAAAAAAATTCATTAATTGAATAAAAACTTTCAGATACCAACCATTTTTGTAGTTCATCACAAAATTTTTTAAATGGAAGTTGCGTTATACGTTTTGGCAGTGCATTTCTGTGTGAAGAATGAATCATCAATGTAATGTGGGGGACAGGTCTGCTTGATCACTTTAAAATTGTATCACTTGAACTCAGCAAACACAATAAATGTAATTAGTGAACGATATTTAAACACGTGATTGTACTCATGATTACAAACAACTTTCCCAAAGAAACTTTTTTTGTATATTCATTAGTTTTATTTTTATCACAATAACAAAACGATAAAGTTTCATTAACACGCGCGCGAAAAGTTTCAAAATACGTAGGTATTTGTGGATCACACAAAGAGTTGCTTCGTGTGGAAATCAGACCCGCTACACAGCGTGCAGCAGCCAGTTGCCCAGTAATCGCACCAAGCCCTGCATTCCTCAAAGAGCCATCAGACCACCACAGATGGGGCCAGGGCTGATGCCTGATCCGGAGCTGCGAACTACTTAGCGGGTTTACCGGGGCTCTGGTTTGTTTAGTCAATAAAAGTCTGACACGACCTCTCGCCTCGCTTAATTCGAGAGAAGTCATTAAATGATTTCCCCCCCTTAAAAAAAGCCCTGCACTCAAAATGGCCAGGAACTCTAATTATCGACATAAACGCAGGCGAAACCACAGGCAAAAGCTAATAGTATTCAAGTAGTATTGATAATTATTTCAATAGATCTAATTGGGGAAGTATTTGGTTATACTTTGAATCTATGCTAAAAACGTTTTACAATATGAGGATAATATTACTATAAATACTATAGACACGTTTTTGTCAATTATTCGGTAGATATCTTAATATGTTTGGGGTTCTCTGTCAAAATAAATTATTACGATAACGAATAAATTATTATTGATAACGAGTATTTTTTGTTCAACCAAAAAAATCACGTATGTGTTTGTTATGAAAGAGCTATCTCTTTCACTGTCTCTGTCATCGTACGTATTTGTGAACCACTTTATACAGAGTAGAGACAATGTTTATTTAACTTCTTTATGTTCTCAATTTGAATTAGCTCGTCAGAAGTACTAAATTGCTTTACTATGGGTATTTTTTAAAAAAGCAACGTCACGTCTTTTATCCCCGATAAGGGGAAGGGGTTAGGCAGAGGTACACATTACGGCACGTAATGCCGCTATACAATGTACACCAACTTTTCACCATTTGTGCTATAAGTCCCATGTAATAGGGGGTGAGCCTATTGCCATAAACTGGGCACAATTGCAGTCTCCGTGCTGCCACTGAAAACAAAAAATAAATCTTAATTCTATACAGAACCATTATATATTTATAGTTTATATATTTAATATAGGAAGTATTATTTCGTTCATTCATTTGCAATGAGACGTTCGACTCATTACAAGTACGTACTATAGTTTTTTATGGGAAAATCAAATACATACAATGATATATAGCTATGTAAATAATCCCAATACATAGTTGGAATTCTAAGAATCTATACTAATATTATAAAGCTGAAGAGTTTGTTTGTTTGAACGCGCTAATCTCAGGAATTATTGGCTCGAATTGGAAAATTATTTTTGTGTTGAATAGACCATTTGTGAGGCCGTGGTATCACTCTGGTCCATCCGGTCCTGTAGTGCCGAAGCATGGCTCTCCCATACTTTAGAGACTTTTTCACATGTAAAAAATTAGATAAAGTTATAATTAGATCACAACTAGCTTTTCTGTCAACGGTTTCAGTCGCATTCCCGTGGGATAAAAATAAGCTATTTTATGTGTTTTAATAAATAAATAAAAATAAACAACGTCTCGATTTTTATCCCCGAAAGGGTAGGTAGGCACACAGAGGTGCACATTACGGCATGTAGGTAATGCCGCTATACAATGCATTTGTGTTATAAGTCCCATGTATAATAGGCGGTGAGCCTATTGCCATATACCGGACACAAATTCAGACTCCGTGCTACTACTGAAAAATTTTCGAAAGACCGAAAAAAAACCACTAATCCTATGCCCGATGCGAGAATCGAACCCGAGACCTCTTGCCTAGTTGCAATTGCGACCACTCGACCAACGAGGCATTTTTTGTTTTTTAAGATGGGAAAATCATCCAATGATTTCTCACGACTTGGGCGAGGCAAAAGGGAGTGTCAGACTCTTACTGACTAAAAACCACCACGTTCCTACTCCTGCTTTTCGAGCCGGAGCCCCAGTAACCAGTAGGTAGTCCGCAGCTCCGTATAATATTGCTTCTCCTTGCGAGTGAATCCGCGAGAAATAACTAGTATGTAATACGCGGTAGTATTATAATATAAATACATAATAATGAGTTGAAAAACATTTGGTTGGTATTTCTGTATAATCCTTTTATTTAGCTAACCACGAATACTTGTGGTACGTAAATTCCACAGTTCAATTCTTGGTTAAGATTAAATGCGTAATTTGAGATAATATCAAGTTTTTTTGTAATTAGCTTTTTTAATTTAAGCGTGGGAGAGCCATGCTTCGGCACGAATGGGCCAGTTCGACCGGAGTGATACCACAGCCGAGCAGAAAACTGACATGAAGCATCGCTTGCATTGTGTTTCGTTGTGTGAGTGAGGTTACCGGAGGCCCAATTACTTCCCAATCCCCGATTCCCAAACAACCCTTAAATTTTTAACCCTCAAAAGGCCGGCAACGCACTTGTAATGCCTCTACTATTTCGGATGTCCATGTGCGGCTGCGATTGCTTACTATCAGGTGTAGTATAAAAGGTTCAGGTTTATCAGAAAGCGCTGATACTGGTCTCTGTCAAATGGGTAGTCCTTTAGTCGGGTATAAGAAACCCACGGGACGAATGACGAATGGGGAGAGGGGTGGCTCCGGCAGTTGCTTCTCACGGGCTGTTGATGAGAATAATGCAAATACTATATAAAAACATTCAAGTTGAAAACCTCCTCGTTTTTGGGAAGTCGGTTAAAAATAATGACATTGCAAGCTTCTACCTACGCCTTTAACAAACAGAAGGTGTGATATTATATTGACATTACTATCTATATATTAATACGTGATGCAAAAACTTTGGACCGCTTTTTACGAAAATTGCGCGGACGTAGGAGCATAAAATTTGGTACACTTATAGTTTATGTGTAGGAGAAGTGCAGGATGCTAATATTTTTCAAAAATAATGCTTATAAAGTACATTAAATCAATAAATAAAACATTACACACACATGCATAGTATCTGATCGTATTTGACAAAACGTCAAAATCTATAGACATTGCGATGATATTCTCACGTCTCATATGAAAAGAGTTTTATAAAAGAGTTTGTTTGAGTTTGAGTTAAATAAAAATTATCCTTGAACGTATGTTAAGTGGTACTGTAAATTAAATCGTATGTGGTTGAATTTCGACCACTAGGCGACCACTAGTAAAAATAAATAGCTGTGGTTTCAAACAAGCAGATTTTAATGTGACCCAAATAGAATTGGCACACGAAGATTTGATTTGAGGTTCTTTGCAAACATAATTAAGAATGGATTCCGAAATAAAATGCCACGCCTAATATTATAATCCTTCTAATATTATAAATTTTGTGTGTGTATGTATGTTACTCTTTATACCAAGAACTGCTGACACGAGCAGACAGATCACCTGATTTACAGTATGGAGATCACTCATAAGACTTAAATGAAACTACAAGTAGTACTCGTCCACAGAAGCATAATATTTCAATGAAAAGGAAATTAAAAAAATCTAACAAAATAAATAATTAAATTAATTTGTGAACAGCTCCATGTTCTTTGACCACAGAAGAGTTGTAATGTTGTAGGTTGTCTAGGAATGTTACGGACATGTGGCGCGGCTGTTATAATGCCGTATTTGTTCAAATTAGCTCAAAGAGAATAATGCACTTTTTGGCTTACCTACTAAGATGAAAATTAATATGTGGTTTAAATTAATGCCGTGCATCGTGTAACGGGTTCCATTCCCGCACGGAGGAACTCTTTGCATAATCTATAAAATGTTCTTTTGGGTCTATGTGTAAACGAACGAAGTTAGGGTATATAAGCTAGTTAATTAAAAAATAAACCTGTGGCTACATAGGCAAATAATAATTAAATTCCTATATGTATTTATATAATGGTTATAAACCGCATTGTAAGGCCGATCACATTGTTGGAAAATAAATGTCAAAATACTTCAAATTTGACCTTACTAGTTATGTAGAAACCATGGTAAAAATCAATGTTGCGGTAGGCTTAGAATTACCATAACCTTTTTATGGTATAAGCCGGTAAACGAGCTGACGGATCACCTGATGGTAAGCAATCGCCGCCACCCATGGACACTTGAAACACTAGAGGCGTTACAGGGCGTTGCCGGCCTTTTGGGGGTTAGGAATTTAAGGGTTGTTGGGAAATCGGGGATTGGGAAGGGGGTAATTGGGTCTTCGGTAACCTCAATCACACAACGAAACATAACGCAAGCGTTGTTTCACATCGGTTTTCTGTGAGGCCGTGGTATCACTCCGGTCGAGCCGGCCCATTCGTGCCGAATCATATACTTTACACGTTTAAAATTAAAATATCTAATTTACATCTGCCTTGGGGGGACGGTGTCACCCCCACCCCCCTACTCTGGCTGAAGATAAAGATAGCTTCCCAGTTTTCAAAATCAAAGTCAAAGCATTTATTTCAATTAATCCTAAATTAGGCACTTTTGAAACGTCAAATTGAATTGTCCGTCAGTCTGTCTGTCAGTGAAGCTAGGTGCTCGTTCCAACTCGAGTTTGTTTCGGTATTTCTTCTCAGAGGAGTCGGATAGGAAATGCCGGCATCATCTAGTTAGTTAAGAGATTGACGTGTAAAAGAGTCACATTGTAACCTATTTGCAAAAATATAATGATAAATGATATTTTCATTTATCAATAATATATTAGGAAGCCAACCTTTTTCTTAGGCGCCAAAACAATTAAAATAACATCGTGAGTTCTAAATAACAATATATTCTAAAATATCTAAAATCATCACGGTTATTTTAAACTAAGTCACGAGTAAAAAATGTTAAAATTATTGACATTTACCTAATGGGTTTATGTTTCAAACAATAAATATAGCGTGTTATTTTATTCATCCGTCTTGTAGATTATTTTAAAACATTAGACACGTATTTTTTATGTTCTTACGGAAACAAATACTTTCGAAGACATGTTGATTTAAAATATCGCGGTACGTCACTTCTAGGTACGTTTTATACGTAGAAATGACGTATTTGCTTCCACTTCTAAACTTTGATTCGTTTTATCTAAGTATTGTTATCTTATATGACAAAATAAAAAATACGTGTCTAATATTGTTTCATTACCTAACTGACGGACTAAATAGATTTTTAATTTTCAGTCCTATTGGACTTTTAAATCATTATTAAAGAATTATAATTATTATTATTATTTTCTAAAGGTCTGAAACGCACTTATAACGCCTCTAGTGTTGCGGGTGTGCTAATTGCTTACCATCAAGTGATCTATCTCCTTGTATCCTAAAAAAAGATCTGAGAAATATGAAGTTTACAAAATATTATGTAAGTTTTTAAAACAATGCATAAAACCATCAGATGACTTAATTATACCTACATATAAATAACTTTGGGGTTTTTCATAGAAATATAAAATAGTTAGATGTTAAATCCGGAATCGTATCCGGTGCTTAGTAATAGGTTCTTTTCATTCTCATGGCAAGGGAATCCCCATGAGGTTGTTATTAGTTGGTTAAAGTAAAGGCAAATATTTATTTTGTATTGTTATCTTCTAGCTTCAGCCAGCGTATTCCTATAAAATCGTCTGACAAAAAGTTTTCTATCAACCATTGTTACGTTGAATGAAAACGAAACGAGAGCGCGTTCGGCGTTCTGTACCCTTTACGAGTTTCTTTATGTTTAATTGAAACGAGAGAGCTTTCGGCGTTCTGATTGGCCGGCTCGAATATACCAACCAATCAGAGCGTCGAAAGCTCCCTTGTTTTGACTAATTTATAATAGTTAAGTATAATAAGTACTACCGTAAGTGACTAGATACTAAATGTGTCAAAATGTATGTTGCCGTAACCTAACCGGGTTTCATGTTGACACAAATGCTCCTAATTATGTATCATCTAAATGTACACATGAATGCAATAAATGATTTGAGTTTGAGTTTGAAAATTCTTACTAAAGGAACTGATTGATTGGTACATTCGAGCCGGTCAATCAAATCGATTTCATATTTTCGTTAAACGTAACACAAACTTGTTGGTACTAATGATCCTCATTTTTAAACAACCTGTAGCTATATCTATTTACCTATAGTTTGGCTTCCAACATGGCGTCTATATAAGAATTGTGTTAAAATGTTCATTTTTTATAATCCATTAAGTAATATATTATAATACGTATAGAAACGGTTGATACAGTATTATTTAATAATGTTATAGAGAGAATGTCGCGGGCAGAGTGTGAATTATTGACATTTTTGATGATGTCTATTAAAATATCGATAATAAACATAGTCAACTTATGGATTATGAGCCTCCTCTATACATATAAGAGGGGTTGCCTTAATTTCCACTCTTGGTAAGTTAGATACTGTAAACCGTTAAAGAGTTCCCTCAACTGTCTGTCAGCTTCATCTTCAGACCTTTAATATTAAATTGTAGTGTACGCATACGCGCTCGCACGATTTTCGAAAGTTCCCCTCAGTTTCCTTAGGATCCCATCATCAGATCCTGATTTGGTGGAAACGGGACGCTGTCGGGAGTACAATCTCTCGAAAAAAAATACTTAAAAAATCGGTCCACAAATGGCGGAAAAATCGGTAAACAAATAAAAAAAAACATGCGAACTGAGTACCTCCTCCTTTTTTTGAAGTCGGTATAAAACATAGCTTAGCTGAGTCCGTTTCCACCAGGGCTAAGCTATACCAATGAATATGATTGGTGGAAGCCAAACGCATCCACAGCAACGTAGCATAGCACGTATCTGGTAGAAAAAGCCTTATTATCTTACTACAGAACAGATTAACAGAACAATACAATAAATTCACACAGAAATGACACGTAAAACCCGTATTTCTAACAATACCAGTAACCGTGCCTACTCAAGGAAAAACTTTAAAAAATCTAAACCAAACTATGATTCATACAATTTGGGGATTACCAAACATTAAGACGGTTTACGCAGCGCACGTTTTCATACAAACTTTCAAGTTCAACTTTTTATTTTAAAAGCGTTGCCCCACACTAGGCTTTTCTCCTGTATCGTGGGTGCGTTTACAAATATATGTATAAGTTCACATGCATATGACACTCAGAGCCGAAACAACAATTTGTGGATCACACCAAGAGTTGCTTTTTTGGAGCAGGCCGGTAAACGAGCAGACGGATCACTTGATGGTAAGCAATCGCCGCTGCACATGGACACCCGAAATACCAGAGGCGTTACAAGTGCATTGCCGGCCTTTTGGGGGTTACGAATTTAAGGGTTGTTGGGGAATCGGGAATTGGGAAGATTGGGCCTCCGGTAACCTCACACAACGCAAGCGTTGTTTCACGTCGGTTTTCTGTGAGGCCGTGGTATTACTCCGGTTCGTGCCGAAGTATGGCTATCCCACATTTAAAGTGATGAGAAACGAATATAAAGTTTCAAGTATGACTTGAAAATTTGTATGAAAACTCACGCCGTGACAACGTGATTGAGGCAGCCAGCAAAATAGAATAAATATTTGTCGGCCTAATAAAACAAATAGGTATGTAGATATGTAGGCGAAACCGCGGTATTTGTTATGTTAAAGTTCAGATCCGGGTTGGAATATTACAGTAGCAGGTAAACTTGGGTTTTTTGATCGAAAGATAGCATAGGTAAGGTGGTATTTAGAATTTAAGACGGGATATTTACCATGTTTATTTATGTCTATGAGTTTCCGATATTATTAAATATCCCGTTTTAAGTTCTAATGTTAGTGACCATGTCAGTTTAAAAACTTATAAGGTGGGATTTGTTTTTTAAATGATATTATGTTTTTAAACTAGTTAGTTTCGCGCTGTTTCACCCCTTCTGCTCGGCCCCTGTTCATTGTGGTGTGATGTTATAGCCTCTTTCGGTAAATACTCTATCGAACACAAAAATATTTTTTTCGCTATTTTAATCGAATCAGTAGTTCCAGAGATTTGTGTGTTCAAGAAAACCAACAAGAACTTCAACTTTAAAAAAATAAAATAAATGGGATATGTGAAAAGGTAATCATGGATTACCTGATGGTAAGCAATCGGCGCTGCTATGGTCACTAGAGGACTTGTGTTTTGATGGCCTTTTTGGTGTTAGGGATTGGAGGTTTGCAGTTCTGGGGATTGGAGAGATTAGGCAGGGGAAGAATTGAGCGTCTGGTAACCTCGGTAAAAATAAAAATGTTATTTTCAGGCTGATTTTCTTTAAGGCTGTGGTATCCACTGACTGGGTTCTTGCTTAGAACTACGTTGCTCTAAAACTACGCGACGGATTTTGATATGATTTTTAATGGATAGAGTGATTCAAGAGGAAGATAGTAGGTAATAAAGAAACAAAAAAGTATCCTTTAAAATATTATTTTGACTAGACAATTTGTGACATTTTTAATAACTTAGTGTTTGACGTAGTTTCCTTAATCGAAAAACCCAAAGCAACTTTTCCTTAACTTTTAACAAATTATCATCTAATAATGTTTAGATGTCGTGGTGGCCCGGAGCTCCGATAATCCGCTAAGTAAGCACTGCTGCTCACAGTAAACCGACGTGAAACAACGCTTGCATTGTGTTTCGTTGTGTGAGTGAGGTTACCGGCTGCCCAATTTCTTCCTTCCCAATCTTCCCAATCCCCGCTTCCCCAACAACCCTCAAATTCCTAGCCCTCAAAATGCCGGCAACGCACCAGTAACGCGTCTGTTGTTTCAAGTGTCCATAGGCGGCGGCGGCATTGCTTACCATCAGGTGATACATCTGCTCGTTTACCATAAAAAAAGTAGTCCGTAGCTCCGACTCAGGTAGGACTGATCAATACTAGACCCCATCTGCGGTGGTCTGCCCCAGACAGACATAATAAGAAGATTTAAAAACTCATTTTAACGTACTGTGAACTACAGCCCGTCTGTAGGTACATTCAACAACCGTCTAGGTGTGGCTAGATTAACCTTTACGCCACATCCTTAAAAGGTAGCCACCGTCTGCCGTGTTTGGTCATCCGTCAAGAAACAATGAATAAATAGCCTAAACGACTATTAATTTTGCATCAGGACTGACATTTGTGCTGCTATGTTAGGGTACGTTCTGATGTATGATTAATTTATTTAGTTAGTAAGCTTTTAGTCGCGTCTTTGGTTAAAGTTGGTGAGTTTGGGTGTGTATGTCGGTTACTCAATCACGTTAAAATAAGAATAAAATGGGAGAAGGGATTGGGATGAAAGGAACAGGGGTAGATTATGTACTTTTTATCTCACAGGACTGTGAGCGAAGTCCCCGGCAAAAGCTAGTGTGAAGTAATATACAATGTGATAGGGGCGAGACTTCTAACCCGTTAAGGTTGAGTATTACATCTAATTTTATCGACAAAAGTCAGGGGTCGAAGGGGTCGAACCCAGACCCCTAAAAATTATGGCTATTTTAATATTTTTTTTACTTTTTTTGATATCAAAGGTTGTATGCGTCGTAGAAACATAAAAAAAATTACAAACGGTATCTAATAACCTTGGCTAACTAATTCATTACTTTTTTCACATGTTTGATAATGTTTTGGTGAGAAAATAAATCATTTGTGAATTATTTTTACCTAAAAAATCAATATTTTTCAATATTTTCAATTAGGGGTTCAACCCCACATTTTTGTAGGTCGATAAAATTAGATGTAGTACTCAGCCTTAACGGGTTAGAAGTCCCACCCCTATCACATTGTATAAGTGTATTTAAACTATTTTATAAACAGTGCCGAAATATCGGAAACTCGTTAAAATTTAAAAACATGTTAATCCCGTTTTAAGTTCCAATTTAGTATTTTATAAAATTAAATACCATGGTTTACTTGCATACATTAAGGAAGAATAGCTCTACTAGTTTTTGGAATAGGCCCAGGAGTAGGGAGCGCGATATCGCCGCGTCTGCGCACGCTGCTAAAATGGATGAAGGAGATCCCTCTGATGAAATTTAGAACTAGGGGTAGATTATGTACGTTTTATCTTAATGGACTGTGTGCAAACGTGATATTTAATTAATTTAAGTAGTATGATTATAAAAATATAACATTTATTTTTGTTATAAACGCACACAATTCACACTAATAGTCTATAAGTGGCAACTGCTGACCAAAGGCCTTTTCTCACACGGAGAAGGTTTGAGCATTAATCACCACGCTTGCTCAGTGCGGGTTGACAATTTCATAATGTCGGGTCCACTAGTATTAGTATAGATTATAGAGAAGTACATGCATCATATAGCCTTATAAACGCACCTTTACAATATTACGCGTGCTAACTAATGTCATGCTCGATACATTTGTAATTTATGTACCTCGCTTAGATCATCAGAATTGAATTGTTCGACCAGATTAGATCAGTTCACTATAGGTCGAGTTGTGTTCATAGGCCTCGTCTACTTGAAGGTTGTTTCGAAAATAACTTTGTAGTAGGTACTGTCATTTGATGATGATGTAGCTTTGTCATCGAGTGTCATAGGTTTTGATTCTCGCTTTATAAAATAATTGGGATTATTATAAAATTACCTTTGTTAAAATCTATATTTTATCTTTTTTTAAACTCTTCAGTTTTATACATATTTAGTATTAGTATAAGTGCGGGAGAGCCATGCTTCAGCACAAATATTACGGCCTCACAGAAAACCGACGTGAAACAACGCTTGCGTTGTGTTTCGTTGTGTGAGTGAAGTTACCGGAGGCCCAATTAACCCCCCTTCCCAATCCCCGATTCCCCAACAACCCTTAAATTCCTAACCTCCAAAAGGCCAGTAACGCACTTGTAACGCCTCTGGTGTTTTAAGTGTCCATGGGCGGCGGCGATTGCTTACCATCAGGTGATGCGTCAGCTCGTTTACCGGCTTATACCATAAAAAATTCTTTTTTTATCACGTTGCCCCACTCTAGGATTTTCTCCTGTGTCGTGGATGCGTTTACAAACATACAAGTTCACATACACATGACACCCAGACCCGGAACAACCATTTGTGCATCACACTGCACGTTGCACTCACCAGCCACTGCACCAACCGTGCAATCATAATAAAATGACCTTTGTCGCTAGTGTTGCGGATGTCAATGGGCTGCGCTGATTGCTTACCATCAGGTGATCCGTTTGATTGGTATTGGATCAGTCCATAGGTTCTATCTATGTATACTAATATTATGTAAGAATTTGTTTTTTTGCACTCGCTAATCTCCGCCTCGCCCAAGGCGAGAGAAGTTATTGGATGATTTTCCCTACTCAAAAATACCCTAAAAGGCCAGCAATGCACTTGTAAATCCTCTAGTGTTGCGGACGTCAATGCGTGGCGCTTATCGCTTACCAACAGGCGATATGTCTGCTCTTTTATCTCTCTATTCTATAAAAAAACTTCCTATTCAATGTTGAATTTAAAAATCTCTATAGTTCAAGTTCTAACCTCTTTAAAAGCAACTTTTTTTTTTCAACTTGCATTCAATGCAATTTGATTTACGTCTGAATAAACCTTGAGACTGTACAAAATGTCAATAGGTTTATATAAAACATTATTTTTATATTATTGCTTATCTGAAATATCATGTACATTACTGACATAGGTATTTTATATGTATTAAGTGTGGGAGAGCCATGCTTCGGCACGAATGGGCCGGCTCAACCGGAGTGATACCACGGCCGAGCAGAAAACCGACGTGAAACAACGCTTGCGTTGTGTTTCGTTGTGTGAGTGAGGTTATCGGAGACCCAATTACACCCCTTCCTAATCTCCCCAAGCCCCCATTCCACAACAACCGTTAAAATGTCTAGGTTTAGCTGAGAGCGCTGCTACCCGCAGGAATAGTAGAGGTAGTGCTGGTGATAGATGTATCTATTCTGCTGTCACCACTACACACAACTTTACGCCTTTTAACCCCGTAGGGGTAAGCAGAGGTGCACATTACGACGCGTAATGCCGCTATACAATGTACACCCACTTTTCACCATTTGTGTTATAAGTCCCATGTAACAGGGGGTGAGCTTATTGCCATATACCGGGCAAAATTCCAGACTCAGTGCTACTACTGAGAAATTTTCGAAAATCCGAAATAGGCCCAGCCCTTCTTTTTTCTTCTTTGCCTGACCCGGGAATCGAACTTGAGACACCTTGCGATCCCTCGACCAACGAGGCTGTCACCACTATTATATTAAAAATATTATTTAATTTAACTGTGAACCAAGTTCTTTATCATTATTTAAATGTGGTCCATCAATCAAATAGGATCCTTTTATAAATTAGTCAAGTTTAGATCTTATCTTAAACTCCTATACTTAACTTATACTAGTATAATAAAGATGAAGAATTGTTTGTTTGTTTGAACGCGCGTTTTTTTAAGGGGGAAAATCATCCAATGACTTCTCCCGTCTTGGGCGAAGCGAGAGGGAGTGTCAGACTCTTACTGACTAAAAACCACCCCGTTCCTACTCCTGCTTTTTGAGCCGGAGCCCCGGTACACCCGCTAGGTAGTCCGCAGCTCCGGATGTTTGAACGTGCTTATCTCCGGAACTACTGGTCCAAATAGATCATGTTTGTGTTGGTCGGTTTGATTATTTTTACATTACCTACACGACGATGAGGGTGCTTTGCCACCAGAGATGTACTATATAGCTATGCTCCGAGGATGAAATAGCTAAGCTGTGGAAATATGTGACCGTTTCCACTGATACTAAGCTAAGTAGCGGTGCGAGGAAGATGCGCAGCTCGAGTATGCGATGTATCGATAGTAGGGAAGCTGTAGCCATAGCACCCATCTTTCTATATAAAAAGAACATAGAATGGCTGAATCGGTTTCCACCAGTGTTAAGCTTAGTGGGGCTGACACCTGATCCGGAGCTGCGGACTACCTAGTGGGATTACCGGGGCTCCGGCTCGACAAGCAGGAGTAGGAACGGGGTGTTTTAGTTAACAGTCTGACACTCCCTCCCCTATCAAGGCGAAAGAAGTCATTGGATGATTTATCTCACCTAAAAAAATCTTAATATTCTAACCGTTTTTGAAATAGACACGAGTGAAGCCACAACCAAAATGCTAGTCTTCAAAATAAAATAAAATTATGCTTCTACTGATATCAATCAAATTGAAATAACATAATAGATACATTATATTTAAACGACTATGAGCTGCTACTGAGAATACTTTAATAAAAAAAAACCGGCCAAGTGCGAGTCGGACTCGCCCATGAAGGGTTCCGTAGCAGCAAGTAGATGACATAATAAAAACGTTGTAAAATAACTAGGTTTTACATAGTGTTTGTATGAACGATAAAGTTATATTTGCGGTTTTTGAAAATGTTTTATTTCTTAAAAACTAATCATGATATCTCGTTCAAACCAATTTTCGTTGTTAGTTTCTATTGAAATCTACAGCATATATTTTTTATGACGGACGGACGGACAGACAGACAGACATGACGAATCTATAAGGGTTCCGTTTTTTGCCATTTGGCTACGGAACCCTAAAAAACATATGATAAATAGCACCTTGGTGTATCCGGGGAATGAACTCAAGACTTCTCGTTTATTTTGAACTTTTAAAGAGACTGTGACCTCTGAGGTTTTGGTATTTCTCAGAGTAGTCTGGTAATTCCGGATATTTGTTATGGTAAAAGGGCAGACGGATCATCTGATGGTAAGCCATTGGCTTGAACACCCGAAACACTAGAGGAGTCACAGATGCGTTGCCTTTTAAAAGGAGTGGAGTAGGAGGCGTTTTTTTTGAAGGCATGAAGGGTGTATCGGGTAGCTTATCGTCCGACCAGAACCTGATCCATGCGTACGGAACGTCGCATTCAGAAATATGCCTCAAAGAGCCTTCAGATCACCACAGATGGGGCCCAGTAGGGCTGATGCCTGATCCGGAGCTGCAGACTACCTAGCGGGTTACCGTGGCTCCGGCTAAAAAAGCAGTAATAGGAACGGGGTGGTTTTTAATCAGTAAGAGTCTGACACATCCTATCTCGTCACCCAAGGCGGGAGAAGTCATTGGATGATTTCTCCCCCTTAAAAAAAGACTATAATCTACCCTTGTACCAAATTTTATTCCAATCCCTTCAGCAGTTTTGACGTGATTGAGTAACAAACATACGTACAAACTTTAGCATTTATGTAATATTAGTAAGATAACTACTACTAAGTAATGGTTTAATAAATAGTTAAGTTTTAACGGAAGGTCAATGCGTGCTTCTGTTTTTGAGAATCAGGTCAATTTTTTTTTTGCTAAATGTAACTTGTCAGTCCAGTAGTTACGTGTATGACAGCAATAACATATCACGAGGCGTCAAGTTTGATTCCTAAAACATAAAAAAAGAGTTAAAGTTCGATCCTCGACTGCACGGTTGGTGCGGTGGCTGGGCATCTGGCTTCCGCTCAACGTTAGCGGATTCGATTCCCGCACGAAGCAGCTCTTTGTCTGATCCACAAAATGTTGTTTCGGGTCTGGGTGTCATGTGCATGTGAACTTGTATGTTTGTAAACGCACCCACGACACAGGAGAAAATCCTAATATGGGGCAACGTTTTTTAAAGAAAAAAAAAAGAACTTCAAAATTTTTAAAGTCGGGTTTCTTTTCAGATGGGGACCAGTAGGGCTAATGCCTGATCGGCCTGACCGGCTCAAAAAGCAGGACTACTCCTGTCCCGGAGTCCCGTTCATATGAACAGGGTGGTGTTTAGTCAGTAAGAGTCTGACACTCCCTCTCGCCTCGGCCAGGGCATGAGAAGTCATTGGATGATTTTTCCCACTTAAAAAAATAGCTATGTTGAAAACCGCATCAAAATCGGTTCAGCCAAACGCCAGATAATCGTGCACAAACATACATGCATACTAACATACAGATATTTTAATAAATAAATGCCTTTAATCCAAAGTTACATTGTGTCCTATTATATGCTAATAATAATTTTTTATCTAGACTATAAAATAAAATTGGAGTGTCTGTTTGTAATATTGAAATAATCACTTTTTACTACATGCATATGAATATACATACGATACATATACATACTAAAGTTATTTTTTTACATTTTTTTCTGTGTGTCTGTTTGTTTGTTCCGGCTAAACTCTGAAATGGCAAGACTAGGGATTGCAATCCGGTATCATTTTCAATCCGGCCGGATTTCACCGGATTGATGCTAATCCGGCGGATCCGGACGGATCCGGCCGGATTTTAAAGTTACTTAGGGCCTAGTATTTAGTGGTTTTTAGTTTTGATACTAATGTATAAAAAGAAAATAAAATACGTATTTATGGAAAATAAAATCACTTTTACTTATATTTTTGGTATTAATTGTAATTTTTGGTACTATTTGTACTAAATCAAATTATGGAAACTATTTTTAATAATAAAGTAATCAGTCTGACAATCACTTATTGCTGTACCTATTTATGTAAGTACATATCTGAAAGTACTTATAGTATAATAATATTAATAACGTCTGTCTGTCGGTCAGTCTTCTAGTGAAGCTACTTGCGGGTTTACCGGGGCTCCGGCTTGAAAAGCAGGAGTAGGAACGGTGTTATAGTCAGTAAGACTCTGACACTCTCTCTCGCCTCGCCCAAGGCGGGAGAAGTCATTGGATGATTTTATCCCCTTAAAAAGGGCTACTTTCATTTAGAAAACATTTTATTTAGCAAGTTAGTCATAAAGAAAAGAGCATACTCCTTTTTAAAACGCCGGCAACGCACCTGTGACTCCTCTGGTGTTGCGGGTGTCCATGGGCGGCGCTGATCGCTTACCATCACATGACATATCTGCTCGTTTGCCACGCATTCCATATCTATACTTACTAATATTATAAAGCTGAAGAGTTTGTTTGTTTGAACGCATCTCTGGAACTACTGGTCCAATTTTAATAATTCTTTCTGTGTTGGATAGTGCATTTCTTGAGGAAGACTATGGGCTAATAATACATCACGCTAGGACCAATAGGAACCAAGCAGGGCGGGTGAAACCGTGCGGAAGCAGCTAGTAAAAAAATAAAGCCCATAATCCACACGAGTGAAGCCACACCCATCAACTAGTGGTATATAAATCATAGCAGAATCGTGCTCAAATAATGTAGATCACGTTTTGAAATAGCATCGAAAATATGTATCTTAAGGTCACAGGTCTATATGTTGTAACTATTTTTTAAAATATACACACTGAATGACTTCTCTCGCCTTGGATGAGACGAGAGGGAGTGTCAGACTCTTACTGACTAAAAACCACCCTGTTCCTACTCCTGGGGCCTTAGTCTGCTATTACAATTGTGTCAGAATGGTCGATCACTGAGCAGTGCAAGAGGGACGGAGCTATACAACCTTCATAGCTCCGTCCCTTTCGCACTGCTCAGTAATCGACCATTCTGACACAATTGTAATAGCAGACTAAGGCCCCCGGATCTCTGGTAACTCGATAATTCAGATATTTTTTTGAGGAGGCAAAATCATCCAATGACTTCTCCCGCCTTAGGCGAGAGGGAGTGTCAGACTCTTACTGAATAAAAACCACCCCGTTCCTTCTTCTGATTTTTGAGGCGGAGCCAGTTACGCTTATATGGTATTTAATAATCACGAACATATAAATGTGGGAGAGCCATGTTTCGGTACTGCTGTGCCGGCTCGACCGGAGTGATACCACGGCCTTACAAAAAACCGACGTGAAACAACGCTTACGTTGTGTTTTGTTGTGTGACCCAGGCAACCGGAGGCCAATTCCCCTCTTCTCAATATTCCAAATCCCCGATTCCCGAACAACAACCCTTAAATTCCTAACCCCCAAAATGCCGGCAACGCACTTGTAACGCCTCTGGTGTTTCAAGTGTCCGTGGGCGGCGGCGATTGCTTACCATCAGGTGATACGTCTGCTCGTTTACCAGCTTGTTTCATAAAAATCACGAACATCACGATTTAGTCTACTCTACTAACGAGATGGTTATAATATGTCAAAGTTATATAATATCTAATAACTACATAGTTAGATTCAGATTAAAACAGTAACATATTAGCCTAGAGAGAGAGATTTATTAAGATCGTTATTGCTAATCTTAATCCTAAACTTTTATTAATTACTAAATCATGCCCGTGACTTCGTCCGCTTAGGAAAGAAAGAGTTCTCATAGATGGATAAGCACAAAAAACCCATCCTTCTTCGGTCAAGCCTGAAACGGAGGAGTATGGCAATAAACAATTGGTGACAGAGAATTTTATATATTAGGAATATTAAAAATCTAGAATAAAAGAAATACTAACATTTTTAGGGGACAGGTTGGCAAACGAGCATTCGGATCACCAATATGGCATGATTAAACAACCCTTAGAATGCCCTGGACACCTGAAACACTAGAGGAGTTACAAGTGCGTTGCAGGCCTTATGGGGGTTAGGGATTTAAGGGTTGTTGGGGAGTAAAGGGATAATTGGGCCTCTGGTAACCTCACTCACACAATGCAAGCGTTGCTTCACGTCAGTTTTCTGTGAGGCCGTGTTATACTCCGGTCGAGCCGGCGGCCCATTCGTACGAAGCGTGACTCTCGCATACTCCCATACATATACATGGTGTATTTTTTATTTTTCATGCGATATTAAAATTAGGTATATTTTACTAGGCGATCAGATTTCAGAAGAAATGTTTCGTATATTAGCGAGTGACCCCTGTAGTGTTGTGACACGTTTTGTGATTTAAAATCAAGTTACAATGCGATACCAAGTATTTGGTACCATTATTTTTTAACGTATTTTAAGCTGAAACTTTGTGTAGAGATTCTATTCAACCTGTATTCTTCAATGCTTCTTGATGTATATGGGTATTTTGTTACACGTTGTATAAGTGAAGTCACAGACAAAAACTAGTATATGTAATATATTAGCTAGTTAACATTCACTATAGTTAATTGACCCGGTTTCACACGCAATCCTAAGATGTTATTTTGACCTAAATTTTGATACAAAATTGGTTTTTGCGATCGAAGAAGGTTATC
Source organism: Spodoptera frugiperda (assembly GCF_023101765.2). NCBI lineage: Eukaryota > Metazoa > Arthropoda > Insecta > Lepidoptera > Noctuidae > Spodoptera > Spodoptera frugiperda. The sequence goes on from NC_064232.1 coordinate 6,883,452, forward strand.
GATATGAAAGTAATTATTTTGTTTGCAATAATTTAATTTAATATTGACTAGTAGTTCAGTGGTTATACGCATAAATATGTATACTTGCCGAGAGGTTTCTTTTTAAGAGTGGAGTCGAGCCATGTTTCGGCACGAATGGGCCGGCTCGACGGCTCTCAGAGAAAACCGACGTGTCACCTGATGGTAAGCATTCGCCGCGGCCCATTGACACCCGAAACACCAGAGGCGTATACAAGTGCGTGCCTTTTGGGGTTAGGCATTTTAGGGATTTTGGGGAATCAGGGATTGGGATGATTGGAATAGGGATAATTGGGCCTCCGATAACCTCACTCACACAACGAAACACAACGCAAGTCTTGTTTTACGAAAAAAACCCAGTAAACTGTGCCCGACACGTGAATCGAACCAAGACCCCGCCCGACCTTGACATGGCTCTCCCACACTTGAATACCTAATGTGCAATTATTAGAATACCTAATAAATTAGATCAGTTATACATATTGGAATTAAATACTTATTAAATAATGAAATGTCAGTAGTGTAATTATTATTTCGTTTGCCGAAGCCGACATTAGGAGTGTCCATACTGCCGTGAGAGGTCGCTAGTACTATTAAACACCTATTACATTAAAATGACATCATATTTCAGTTAGCTGCCTGTTGGTCGAGTGGATGCATTTGCGACTAGCAAGGACCTCTCACGGTAGTATAGACACTCCTAATGTCGGCTTCGGCAAACGAAATAATAATTACACTACTGACATTTATATATTTAAAATGTATTTAATTCCAATATGTATAACTGATCTAATTTATTAGGTATTCTATTAATTGCATATTATATATTCAAGTGTGGGAGAGCCATGCTTCGGCTCGACCGGAGAGATACTACTAATATTAATTGATATACATATTCGGAATTACCGAATTTTTCTCCATCTAATGGTAGGTACAGTATGGAGATCACTCATATGATTGAAATGAAACTACAAGTTACATAAATCAAGTATTAAATTCTGTGTGAACAGCTCCTTGACCACAGAAGAGCTGTAATGTTGTAGGTTGTCTAGGAATGTTACGGACATGCGGCGCGGCTGTTATAATGCCGTATTTGTAAAGAGTGTTCAAATTAGCTCAAAGAGAATAATGCACTTTTTGGCTTACCTACTGGGCCTATTTCGTTCATTTTTAATTGTCAAGATATAGCCAAGATGATAACAAATATGTGGTTTAAATTGAATCATAAGAGGTTTCTCCATACATAGCGCAAAAAAATCTTTAAACCGTCGATATGTATTACACCAAAAAACGAGTTATAAGTACAAATAAATCAATTAGACATGCCTAGTATTGTTTGTTGTGTATGATATCATTCTCGAAAACTAACTTTTATAAAATATTTTAATAATTGTCTTCCGTTTGCATATTTTTTTTGGCATAATGTAATGCCAAAAAAAAGTATGCAAATGAGATTTTCCAGAACAAACAGACAGACAAACAAATATGTTTTTAAAGCCTGTAAACGAGCAGACGGATCACCTGATGGTAAGCAATCGCCGCCGCCCATGGACTCCCGAAACACCAGAGGCGCTACAAGTGCGTTGCCGGTCTTTTGGAGGTTAGAAATTTAAGAATTGGGGGATCGGTATAATGTAATGCCAAAAAAATATGCAAACGGAAGACAGTTATTATCTAAAATATTTTACAAAAGTACGTTTTCGAGAATGATATCATAGACAAGAAACAAACAATACTAGGCATGTCTAATTGATTTATTTTATATATGATTTATAATTGATAATTGAGGGAACCAAATTGATGTTATTTTTTTGGCATTCAATGTTTATTAATTGGGAAATCAGATGACCCGCTGTGTTGGGTTCGATGCCCCATAGGACAAATTAGCTTTAAAAAAAAAATAGGCGAGATAGCGGCCAAACGTCGACCCATCAAATGAAAATAAATAGGGTAGATGACTATTAAATGTCCGTCTTGTAGATTATTTTAAAATATTAGACACGTATATTTTTTATTTTCTTACGGAAACAAATACTTTCGAACATATTATATTGATTTGAAATATTGCGTGACGTCACTTCTAGGTACGATTTATACGTAGAAATGACGTATTTTCTCCCACTCCTAAACTTTGATTCGTTTTATCTAAGTATCATATTTATTGACCATGGCTGAAATCATCATCAAATCAAAATTTAGTATTTTAATGGAGTTACCACTACTATGACTGTCGAGCAGGGAGTTTTGGGTTCGATTCCCAGGTCAGAAAAAAACATATTTTATCACAATTTTTTTTCCGACTCGATAACCAAACTCGAAACCTCAACTACGCGACCAAATAACATAGAATTCTTTGTTTACACACATTCCGAACAAATGTTTTGAAAACATTAATTAAATAATAATTGTTGAATGACCTTTGGTTTCGCAACCGCTATAGGTTGCGGTTCGATTATAAAAAAACATATTTTTTGCAATAGCTAGGTGGAGGCACGGCCGCAAATATTTTTTTTATCTATAAGTTAAAGTATTTTTGTTTTTGGCACGGAGTATAGAGGGAAAGGAGTGCTAACTTTGGGTGATAGGAGGACAGTTAAACTCAAAGTCAAAGTCAAATCGTTTATTGTGTTGTAGTAATCACTTTTGAAATGGCAACAAATAAAGAAATTAATAATAGTCTGTCAGTCTGTCCATCAGTGAGGTTACGTGCTCGTTTAAAATTTCTTGTTCTGCATGAATCGAAGCCGCTACACGTTACGCAGCAGCCAGTTGACCAGCCACTGTGCCAACCGTGCAATCAACATTAGTTGCTCTTTCTCAGTTTTTGGAGACAACTTTTTAAACATATGAAAAGAAATGGATTGAATTTAGTTTCTGTAAATAGGCTATAAAAGAGCACTTTTATACTCAAAAATGATTATGTATAAAAATCCAGATGAGATCGGCATTAAGTACTTAGTTAAGTTTTTTTTTTATATATACTCTTTTTTCCCTGCATTTTCCACAATATTAATTCAGCTAGGTATGTTGACTATTACATATTAATTGGGCAGTTTCCTAGGCCAAAAATAAATTATTATGACGTTTCATTATAATAAAATATCCCAAAATAGTTCTAGCTAATTTTACAGAAGTAAGTATGTTATTTGACGCAAAAAATTATGACGTCATAAGTTGCGATATCCTACAAAATTCTAAGAAAAGTATCGTTTTTGACATTACGATAAAAGTATTGAATTTAACTAGTTGGAAACTACCGTATTATTCAGCGATGTCGTTGTTTGATTTGTTAGTACTCCATAGCTCTATACTCCACGCCCACCGCCTGAGGCCCTATCCGATGTGATTTTGACCTTTCCAAGCAATGAGTCGCGGCGTGTCATGACACGGCACTCGAACATACACTATGTCATTGATAAATCGTCAGTCAGTTTGTTTGTTAAGCTATGTAGTAGTTAGTAGTAAGTTTGACTGCACGGTTGGCGCGGTGGCTGTGAGGAGGGGAGGGCCCATGGACACTCGAAACACCAGAGGCGTTACAAGTGCGTTGCCGGCCTTTTGGGGGTTAGGAATTTATGGGTTGTTATGGAATCGGGGATTGGGAATATTGAGAATTGGCCCTCCGGTAAACTCACATAACGCAAGCGTTGTTTCACGTCGGTTTTCTTGTGAGGCCGTGGTCATTATGGTAGAAATGGCCCATTCGTGGCAAAGCATGGCTCTCCCACACTTAATACATTTAAGTGTAATTAAAGATTTTTTATGACATAGGACAGCAGACGGATCACCTGAAGGTAAGAAAATGCCGCCGCTCATGGACACCCGAAACACCAGAGACGTTAATTTTTTTAAAGAGATGAATATCATTCAATTACTTCTCCCGCCTAAGTCAGGCGAGAGGGAGTGTCAGACTCTTACTAACTGCAAACTACGCCGTTCTTTCTCCTGCTTTTGGAGCCGGAACCCCGGTAAGTCTGGCTGGTAGTCCGCAGTTCCGGATCGGGTATCAGCCCTACTGGGCCCCATTTGTGGCCCGTATGCATGGCTCTGGTATTGACTAATAAGTCAGGCGGCGAGCTATCCTTGCTCGCCGTCTGCGGTACGGCTGAACAACTGAAACTATAAAGAAAAGTGTTTAATCAGGCACCTGATCTGCTTACCCTTTTATGACATGTAACCAAACTTACATAGTAATTTAATACTATGTAAACATAAACAACAAACCACATAATCTTTTCCTCACCTCTCCAGAAAAGCCTCGTCGAGAATCGAACCCGCAGTGCAAGTAATGATGACATTACTTGACCTTATCTTCGGTCATTAGGCAATCTCCTAATACATACATAGTACATAGTTCATACTATGTACAGTCAGCACAGCTGTTTAGTATCCAGATAGATTCAAAAACAAAGACAACCAATGGTTTAACTAAAAGTCGCGGTTTACTCAAGTATATTAATGGAGAAAAGCTCTACTAGTTTCGAGTCACAGAGGGACTCTACATCATGAGCAGCGTGCGCAGACGCGCAGCCTAGCCTCAGTAGGTGGTTAAATCGTGATTTTTAGCTAATTTAGTATATCTCACGACAGTTATTATATATTAGCTACTTCCGCGTGGTTTCACTCGCTCTGTTTGACTCCTATTGATCATAGCGTGATGTTTTATAGTCTATAGCCTTCCTCGGAAAATACACTATTCAACATAAAAATAATTATTCAAATCGGACCAGTAGTTCTGGAGTTCAAACAAACAAACAAACTCTTCAGCTTTGCAATGGTACTGAATCTCTCTTTATTTTCTTACCTGCAAACTAAATAATTTGTCTGTCTGTACACCAATTGAAATGAATTCAATACCAAGTAATAATTCACTGCTCATCACCTTGAGTATAGATTAATGCAAATCAATAATTAATTTAACATTACGACTTTTAATTACCTAGGATGTAGGTAGATTTGTACATCGTGCACCGAAGAGCATGCATGAAAAGACTGATGACTGTTGATGAAGCGAAAGAGGTATGTAAGATTAGCAATAGGGTAGATGACTAATTTTTATTTTAATGTCCGTCTTGTAGATTATTTTAAAATATTAGACACGTATTTTTTTATTTTCTCACGGAAACAAATACTTTCGAAGATGTATTGATTTGAAATATCGCGTGACGTCACTTCTAGGTACGTTTTATACGTAGAAATTACGTATTTGCTCCCACTGCTAAACTTTGATTAGTTTTATCTAAGTATTGTTATCTTATATGACAAAAAAGGTGTCTAATATTTATTCATTACCTAACTGACGGACTAAATAGATTTTTTATTTTTGTACCCAAATTTTTATGATCCCTAATGGTGTTGCAATGTCTCTGCCTACCCCCATGGGAGATAGGCGTGAGGTTACGTGTGTATGTATGTATTAATATGATCAACAATATCATTATATTTTTGTTCCTATTACCTTAATTATAACTAGGAATCAAACCTGAACCTCCTTTTTTTAAGGGCGGAACATCATTCAATGACTTCTCCCGCCTTGGGCGAGGCGAGAGGGAGTGTCAGACTCTTACTGACTAAAAACCACCCCGTTCCTACTCCTGCTTTTCGAGCCGGAGCCCCGGTAACCCGCTAGGTAGTCCGCAGTTCTGGAACCCGAGCCTCTAACATCTACAGGGGTCACTCGAATCGCTAATTACGAAACATTTCTTCTGTAAATCTGATCGCCTAGTACCTGTATCTACCTAATTTTGATGTTCGGTTTCTAGAATTTTATGTATTGGAAAAAATCATAACTTCGTTCTATGAAAACATGAGTTTAAAAAACCCTTCCCGTATCGTTTGTTATGTTGTCTAGAAACCGTGCACTTGATATGTATACCCCCTTTTTGTTACACCGTGTATATGATAATCATTCACAATTAAAATATCATCTGTCTGTCTGTCCCAATGAAATCATCAAAGTTAAACCATTTGACACGCCCACCCATCCAATTGTTGCGTGCGCTAACAGTGACTTAACCTCTACGCCCTCCGCCCACTATGCAGTCAAGAGCTAAATATAATCATTACTTAGACACATACATACATTTTTAATGTAATCGGGGACATACGAGCAGACGGATCAGCTGATGGTAAGCAATCGGCGCCGCCCATGGACACCCGCAACACTAAAGGAGTTACAAATGCGTTGTCGGCCTTTTGGGGGTTAGGAATTATTTTTTTTTGAGCGTTGATAAACTAGTCTGTGTTTGGCTACCAACCCGCTCACTGCAGGACGGCGAAGCAAAGATGTGGCCGAAGATGGAGTGTCAGACTCTTACTGACTAAAAACCACCCCGTTCCTACTACTGCTTTTCTAATCGGCGCTCTGGTAAACCCGCTAGGTAGTCCGCAGCTAGCCATGCGAAGCTGGGGCGGGCAGTCACACAACGTCACGCCTTTTATCCCCGAAGGGGTAGGCAGAGGTGCACATTACGGCACGTAAAGCCGCTATACAATGTACACCCACTTTTCACCATTTGTGTTATAAGTCCCATGTAATAGGGGGTGAGCCTATTGCCATATACTGGTCACAATTCCAGACTCCGTGCTACTACTGATTAATTTTCGAAAAACCAAAAAAGACCGGTAATACTTTGCCCGACCCGGGAATCGAACTCGAAACCCCTTGTCCGGCAGTCGCACTTGCGACCACTCGACCAACGAGGCAGTCGAGGGGCGGGTAGTATACCATAAAAAAACAAATAGCTAATTAGCTATGCAACTTTATACATATTAGAATGACTCACAAACACTACGCTGACACATATTACAAGTCTATCTTGAAGGTTAAGAGAAAATGTTGGCAACGTTAAGTCACCTTTAATTAGGAATGGAAATGGATGGGTGGCTCGATGCGGTATTGTTTATAAAGGTCGTAGTATGCGTCATTACATTCTTTGAGCTTGTATTATGATTTGCTTTTGATGACTGTTCGAAGGTCTTCGGTTTGAGTTCTGTGTAGTGTTGTGTTGTTAGAGACGCACCTGTTATATGTTAGGTGGTAGTAGTTATGTTATGTTAGTTTTGTTTCTGTTACACATAGTAGACATAGTTCCAGAGGCTATTACAGAAAACTCGACCAAAAATATTTTTTTTGGTAATCATAGTCGAAACTCTAAGTTGATTTTTTTTATTATTTTCTCTCAGGTCATTTGTTTTATTAGTAGCAAAAGAATTGGATGATCATCAGCAAGTTTTACGGGTGGAAGAACCATGCTTCAGCATTATTGAGCCGGCTCAACCGGAGTGATATCACGGCCTCACAGAAAAACGACGTGAAACAACCGGTTACTGGAGACTCAATTAACCCTCTTCCTAATCTTCAGTAGTGGCCACTTATAGACTGTCTCGTTGGTCGGTTGCAAGTGCGACTGCCGGAAAAGGGGTCTCGGGTTCGATTCCCAGTTCGGGCAAAGTATTAGGTATGTCGAAAATTTCTCAGTAGTAGCACAAAGTCAGGAATTGCGCCCGGTATATGGCAATAGGCTCACCTCCTACTAAATGGGACCTATGACACGAATGGTGATAAGTACATTGTATAGCGGCATTACGTGCCGTAATGTGCACCTCTGTCTACCCCTCCGGGGATAAAAGGCGTGACGTTGACGTTGATGTGACCACTTATAGGCTGTTGATGATGATGATGATTATGACACCTCTTTTGTATCATCAATATCTATTATATTTATAGGTACGATGGCATAAAAAGTGGACCAGTACCTCCATTTGAGAGGTCTACTTGAGCAATAAGGTCTAACAATGTTGGCGCCACTCTGGGAGGTCACAATGAGCCCTCCCACACACTCTGATTATCACTCTCCATTTTAGTATCACAATCATTAGTCAAATATTTATATTTTATATGTAATCTGATAATATCAGCGTTGTGATAATTGGTTTTGTAAATTGTGTAGTTTGAATTTAAAATGCTATTTTTTTTTGGTTTATGCCAAACTCGTAATGTGGGTTTTCGCGTGATATGTAAAAGTGCTATTATATACAAGGCGAATTTGAATGGGGTTTCGGTAGAGGACGCCCTAGACGGACATATAGAGACCAGATTGTCGATATATTAAAGAAGGGCCAAATTAAAAGTACCCTTAACCGACGAGCATGCATGTAAAGACTGATGACTGTTGATGAAGCGAAAGAGGTGTGTAAGAGTCGTAGCAATTGGCGTTCTATTGTCTCTGCCATGGGAGACAGGCATGAAGTTATGTCAGCCTATTGCGTTCCGCGCGCGCCTCAAAGATCCATCAAACCACCACAGATGAGGCCCAGTAGGGCTGATGCCTGATCCGGAGCTGTGGACTACCTAGCGAGTTTACCGGGGCTCTGGTTCGAAAAGCAGGAGTAGGAACGGGTGGTGTTTATTCAATAAGAGTCTGACACTCTCTTTCGCCTTGCCCAAGGAGAGAGAAGTCATTAGATGATTTCCCCACAAATAAAGAAAAAGTGTGGGCGCAACATTTAAAAAAAAACAAAGAAATGGATACAGTTTTATTTTGGAACAACACAATAACAATGGCCGTATAATAAAAACTATTAGACTAAACTGAAATAAATATTTATGAGATCAAATGGCAACTAGAGTCGACCCTCAATAAGTCAAACATTCGATCATTACAATTTCACGGTAATTTGAAGTTAACACGAGGTTTCTAAGAAAAATATCTTTATATTTCGAACTAAATCAATGACTGTCTCGTTGGTCGAGTGATCGCAATGAAGGGGTCTCAGGTTCGATTCCCGGGTCGGGCAAATTATTACTGGACTCTTTTCACTTTTTCAAAAATGTCTCAGTAGTAGCACGGAGTCTGGAATTGTGCCCGGTATATGGCAATAGGCTCACCCCTTATTACATGGGACTTGAAAAGTCAATTTACATTGTATAATGGCATTACGTGCCGTAAAGTCAAAGTCAAATCATTTATTCTGATTAAATCATATACTTACTTAGATACTTTTGAAATATCAACAGAGAAAGAAATAAACTCTGTTATGACAGTCGGTCCGTCAGTGAAGCTAGGTACTCGTTCCAAAGTGTAGCTTCGAATGCAGAAGAACGAGCAAGAAACTCCATCGTTACTCTTATAAAAAAATATATGTTTACAATTTTATTTCTCTGATACATTTTTCCAATCAATATAATTGTACATATATGAAACAAGAAACTTCATGTACCTACACTTCTGTAATGTACACCTCTGCCTACCCCTTCAGGGTTAAAAGGCGTGACGTTGTATTGTATATGTAAATCAATACTCTGGATATCCGCAGATGAGTCAAAATCGCCTTCAATTCACACAATGACTCAATACTGACTCAAATACAATTTCCCTGAGGTGTCAGTGCGAGAAATTCAAGGTTTTATGTTGCGTACGTGACGTTGTATTGGTAAACATTTTTTTAAACTATTTCCTATAACTTCTGCCAGCGGTTTTGACTGTGTTCTTGTGAGATAAAAAGTATCTACCCCTGTTCCAAATTTCATCGTGATCCCTTCAGCCGTTTTCACATGATTGAGTAACAGACATACACATCTGCAATAATTCTAACTTCCGTCAGCGATTTCGCTCGCGTTTCTGAGGGGAACAAAGTATGTGTTATGCCAGATTATAATCTACCCCTGTTCCAAATTTCATCCTAATTCCTTTGGTCGTTTTGACGTGATTGAGTAACAAACATACACACATAAGTGTGGGAGCGCCATGCTTTGCTCGACCGGAGTAACACCACGGCCTCACAGAAATCCGACGTAAAACGACGTTTGCGTTGTATTTCGTTGTGAGAGTGATGTTACCGAAGACCCAATTACCCTCTACAACCCTTAGTATCTCTTTTGTGCCTTTAGGCTTAAGTCATTCTGTCTCCTGCATTAAATTCACCGAGGGAAGTGGAAACTATCGTTTTCTTTTTCTTCTCCTCTAATAACATCTTCTGATTTATTTCGTTGCGGGATCCAAGATTGTCATTCATTTCACTGTTTACATGGTTGTATCTACTGTAGATCCTGGTGCACAGGAGTTGCAGCGGTATGGGAGGTTGTGGCGGGCTTGTCCCAATAAAAAAAAAGATTACAAAATACAAATACGATACAAGAATCCTATTCTAGATATAGGAAGTGCACATCTGACATTAGTTCGACACAACTGTGGATAGCAATTATTATAATTACCTATAATTAGAGTCACGATGCACAGACAATGGGTCGGATCAATCGATTCAATTCTGACGTAGGACTACTTTTTACTGTTGTTGAAGAATATCTTATGATGTAAGGACACGCTATGTTATATGTCGAACTGACGTAGGTACTTAGATATCGGAGCTGCGGACTACCTAGCGGGTTTACCGGGGCTTCGGTTCGAAAAGCAGGAGAAGGAACGGGGTGGTTTTTAGTCAGTAAGAGTCTGACACTCCCTCTCGAATCGCCCAAGGCGGGAGAAGTCATTGGATGATTTTCCCCCCTCAAAAAAATGCCTTTTATCCCCGAAGGGGTGCACATTATGGCACGTAATGCTGCTATACAATGTACACTCACTTTTCACCATTTGTGTTATAAGTCCCATGTAATAGGGGGTGAGTCTATTGCCATATATTGGGCACAATTCTAGACTCCGTGCTACTACTGAGAAATTTTCGAAATACCGAAAAATGCCCAGTAATACTTTGCCCGATCCGGGAATCGAACCCGAGACCCCTTGTTCGGCAGTCGCACTTGCGACCACTCGACCAACGAGGCAGTCAAAATTCTACTTCTAGTAGGCAAATGTACAGATAGAGTGTATACGAGTCGACCAAAAAAAATGACGTACCTAAATCGATTCGAAGGTTTATACCAACCATACCTTGGCATAATTGGTTAATCGGAGGCTTATACATAGAAAACACACATACCACCCGAATTGAGAACCTCCTTTTTTATGGTAATATAAGCCGGTAAAAGCAATCGCCGCCGCCCATGGACACTTGAAGCACCAGAGGCATTACAAGTGCATTGCCGGCCCAACTCCCAAAGGGTTAGAAATTTAAGCGTTGTTGGGGAATCGGGGATTAGGAAGATTGGGTAATTATAGTAATTAGGCCTCTGGTAACCTCACACAACGCAAGCGTTGTTTCACGTCGGTTTTCTGTGAGGCCATGGTATCACTTCGGTAGAGCGTAGCATGGCTCTCTCACACTAAAAATGCATGATGCACAATTTCAAATTAATGCGAGCTATTACTGAGAACGAGATTAAGTTTACAATGTATTACGAAAGGTCCCTGATTCATGCCCCGGTTGTGAAATATTTAAAACCCAATACACATAATATGAGTAACGTCATAATATTGAATTTATGTTCGAGTTGTAAAAAGGTACCCTTTCTCATCCTGGATGTTGAAATCCAATGACTTAAGAAAATATTTAGTACCTTTGTCACTGTCCATTGCAAGTTACAAATAGGGTAGATGACTAATTTTGTTTTAATGCCCGTCTTGTAGATTATTTTAAAATATTAGACACGTTAATAAGATAGGTAGCACACACACACAACGTCACGCCTTTTATTCACCGAAGGGGTAGGCAGAGGTGCACATTACGGCACGTAATGCCGCTATACAATGTACACCCACTTTTCACCATTTGTGTTATAAGTCCCATGTAATAGGGGGTAAGCCTATTTGCCATATACTGGGCACAATTCCAGACTCTGTAATAGGGAGTGGGCTTATTGCCATATACTGGGCACAATTTCAGACTCCGTGCTACTACTGAGAAATTTTCGAAAAAACCCCAGTAATACTTTGCCCGACCCGGGAATCGAACCCGAGACCTCTTGTCCGGCAGTCGCATTTGCGACCACTCGACCAACGAGGCAGTCTTTTCACCAGTTATGTTATGTTATAAACCCCGTGTATAATTAATAAAGACATTAGATATTAATTTATTCATAGTTTATTACGGTAATAATCGTTAAATCTTATCTCCGTCACAATAATAATAATTATTAATAATAGTTTCACGCTATTTTGTAATGCTTAGTAATAGTTTAAAATAATGCCAAGACGGCTAAATTTTTCACACTCTTAAATAGCTGAACTTATTTTGATGTAGTTTTTTTTTGCGTTGATAAGTCTTCGTTTGGCCACCAACCCGCTTACTGCCAGGACGGCGAAGCGAAGATGTGGCCGAAGATGGAGCACACAGACTTAGAAAGTACCTATTCACTCTGACCTTGAAAAGACCCGGGTTGTATTTCTCAGGAAAGATAGAAGCCGGCAGATTGTTCCATTCTCTGGCTGCACGGATTAGGAACGTGGATTCAAACCGTTTCGTTCGCACCCAAGGGAAAGGTTGTCATAGAGATTACCTCATTAGTCGAGTGGTGGTAAGTGCGACTGCTGAACAAGTTATACGTGATACTACTCGTATTGTGGGTCTTTTGTTGTCAACAATACTATACTATTTTCATATATTTATTCAAAATCCTCTAAATTTACATTTTTAAATATAAAAATAGGAGCCAACCAGTAGCGGGAGCATAGTCCAAGCAACCGGTGGTTAGGGCTCCAGAGACAGAAACCTCCTCACAATGCCGTTTCGAGGAGTACTGCCTTCTGCATCAGGCCCTTGATCCATCCGCCCAACCCCAGCCTCCTAAGATGGTTTTCGAGGCTGTTGGGTATTAATCCGTTTTTCAATGTACAGAATTTCCATATGTACAGTTTTATTATATATGTATAGTTTGTATAGATATGTCCGCCTATCTAACTATGATATGAATTTAAAGCTGTATTATCATAAGTGAGGGAGAGCCATGCTTCGGTACGAAAGGGCTGGCTCGACCAGAGTGATGACACGGCCTCACAGAAAACCGACGTGAAACAACGCTTTCTTTGTGTATGGTTGTGTGAGTGAGGTTACCGGAGGCTCAATCACTCCTTCTCCCCAATCTTGTCAATTCCCGATTCCCCAACAACCCTTAAATTCCTAACCCCCAAAAGGCAACGCACTTGTAACGCCTCTGGTGTTTCAAGTGTCCATGGGCGGCGGCGATTGCTTACAATCAGGTGATCCGTCTGCTCGCTTACCGGCTTATACCATAAAAACAAATATTAGTATGTTATGTATGTACTTATTATGTAAGATCCTGGTTTGTTTATTATTCTTAAGGACGTCTCTAGGTTAAGATGGGAAGGAAGGAAAATATAAATATAAACGCAAAGGACAATCCCACAAAAACATTTCATGTTAAATGTTGCCAAGACGAGACCATATAGCTCGCACTGTCAAAAAGTAATCAGATCCCGTGTAGAGCCAAGTTTCTAACCCTATACTTTTGAACTGGCGAGTCGGCCGCACGGACTTTTTGCTATTCGTCATATGGGCTTGAGCTTAAAAATCTATTCAATCTTCTAAACTCTTTCCGTGCGGCCAACTCGCCAGTTCAAAAGTATAGGGTTAGAAACTTGGCTCTACACGGGATCTGATTACTTTTTGACAGTGCGAGCTATATGGTCTCGTCTTGGCAACATTTAACATGAAATGTTTTTGTGGGATTTCATTTCTTTTTGTAGGTTGCTTATGATAGAAAGATAAAATGAGCGACAAATTCACCTACTAAACTACTAAATTTATAAGAAAATTGGAAACGTAATCCTAATACTTTTTATCAATGAAAATTAAAACACTAGTATCTAAACCTTTACCTACTAAACTACTAACAATTAAATATTAGGCAAATGGTTTTTTTCTCCGCGATAGCAAACTTTTAAATCACCGAAATATTCCGAAAACTTTTCATTCAACGAGACAACCGTCCACGACGTCTGCCCTCGCGCGTCTGCCCGCGTTCGGGTGCCGCGCTCGCTGACGGGCCGATTATTTTTAGCTACTGCGCGGGGACGAGGGGGCAGGCGGCGGGCGTTGGCGCATACTATACTTACGATGCTTATGTTCAAAAGTATAGGTTGATTAATAAACACTTACCGAAGTGAAGTGTAGTAATATTATTCATATCTAAGTACTTATGGGTAGGATAATGTTTTGATTTGATGAAAAGTTTGTGTTCTATGTATGTACTTGTGTATAATTTTCAGATCTCAAGCAGGAAATAGGGAATTAAGCTTCCCTATTTCAGATTTTTACCCCTCCGCGGCCGCATTCAGACCTCTAGCGTCAAAAGTTGCGGAAGTCTCGAACAAACTTTCACCCCTAGTTTAAGGGGTTGGGGGTAAAAGTTCCAAGTTTTAGGATTTTTTTGTTGTTTACTAATACTAGCTTACATACCAAATTTCAGTTTTCTAGGACTTCAGGAAGTACCTTAAGAATTTTGTTGATCATCAGTGAGTGAGTGAGTGAGTGAGTGAGTGACGAAATCGGGGTATTTTAGATATCAATAAAATCTAAAGTATAAGAGCTATGCAATTGAAACTTTAGAGGTTTATTAAGTCTACCACTGACATTATATCCTGAAAATTTTGTTTATCTGGTATAACCCAAACTCAAGTTATGAAGGTTCAAAAATACGACGAAGCGCTTCGAGAAAAGGTAGGTAGTGCCCTTGCGCTTCGCTTGGCTCGTCTTGGCGGGGGCACTACCGTGCCCCCAGATAAAATAAAAAACAAATGCAGATTGAATTGATAGCAGCTATCAACGTAGGTACTTTTTTACATTTGATGGGTCGACGTTTGGCCGCTATCTCGCCTGATGGTAAGTCTGCCCATAAGCAACCTATTCACTCGGGCTTTGAAGACACCCAGGTTATACCCATCAGGAAACACAGACTCCGGCAAAGAATTCCACTCCTCAGCAGTTCGCACAAGGAATCTCATTTTCGTTATAGTACATCAACTTTTCACCATTTGTATTATAAGTCCCATGTAATAGGGGGTGAGCCTATTGCCATATACCGGGCACATTTACAGACTCCGTGTTTTTTTTTGAGGGGAAAAATCATCCGATGACTTCCCCCGCTTTGGGCGAGACGAGAGGGAGTGTCGGACTCTTACTGACTAAAAACCACCCCGTTCCTACTTCTGCTTTTCGAGCCGTTTGGTAGTCCGCAGCTCCGGACCGAAGCAAGGCTGCCCACGTGAGTTATCAACACGGGTTCATAATAAGTACTAAAACCTTTTATAAAGTACAATAAAATCATGATTTAACGTCTATAAAACACTAATTTCCTAACTCAATGAGAACAAGTTCATTATTCTGTTGATACAAAGTATTATAATGTCATTCAAATCCATTATTCTAATTATAATAAACAGGTGTATCGTCGCGCCTTTTATTTTCGAACGGGTAGGCAGAGGAGTACATTACGGCACGTAATGCCGCTATATTAAGAGTCTGACAGTTCCTCTCGCCTCGCCCAAAGCGGGAGAAGTCATTGGATTATTTTCCCTTTAAAAAAAAATGCCATGCTTTGGCACTGTTGTGTTGGCTCGACCGGAGAGATACCACGGCCTTGTATTAACATCGACGTGAAATAACGCTTGCGTTGTGTAACAGTCTCAGATCTCACAGTCGTGTGAGTGAGATTATCAGAGGCCTAATGCTCTCTCACAAAACCTCGATTGTATGAGGATCACCCCGCCTGGTCGAAAGACCTTCCCTTTCTTAGGGAACTTTACTCTCAGTTCCCTAAAAAAATTGTATGTCTCATGATAGTCATAATAGAAATGCTACCGCCCCAGCTTCGCATGGATGCAATCAAAATCCGTTGCGTAGTTTTAAAGATTTAAGCGTACAAAGAGGGACAGAGAAAGCGATTTTGTTTAGTGATATCTGTCTTGTAATAAAGCCTTTGATCTCACTCTATTCAGATATTGCTATAAAAAGGAAAACGAGGAAGGATAAATATTAAAAGAAATACACATTTTAGCTTTAGGAGATTTCCGAAATTATTCAATAATGATTGAAACAAGAAGATTTATGCTTTATAAACAAAGTCAACTCAATGGTAGGCTATGTGTTGAATAATTCACCAATGAACAATGAACTATAAAAATAAATGAATGAACAACACTACAAACATAATTCGAATAATTATGTTTATGTTGTACATTTATCGAGGAAAACTGTAATATACATATAATAAATCTGTAGAAGGCTCAATTCTGTACATTGAACCTGCTAGGTAGTCCGCAGCTCAAATTAATTATCCTTCATCAAAATCACATTTCTGAATATTTTCTAATAAAAAATCACAAAGTCTATCCTACATTAAGTAAATCAGACATCGGAATATTTTACTGATAAGAAATCCCGAAGACAAAATTTTCAAAAATATTTCCGATGAATCAGAATTGAATCCAAATCCATTAGCAACCGCAAATGCCTAACGAAATCATAATAATAAAAAATCTAACAAGACCTTGAAGCGAAACTAACCATAAAAAAATAAAACAAAATTTCACATCTTTATAGACTCCGAATAAATAAAATTTTGAAATTTTTATTAGATGCGAAAATTACTATAAAAAAACTACCAGTAGCGTCATCGTCGAATGACAATAATATTACTATATTTTTTTTTATTCTGCACACCCATCTCGTTCCAAACCGGATCGGTTGCTTACCAAGACGGATGCAATTGACCCTTGACCGCACAAAATTGTTATTTTCATACACATTTTTATATTACTTTTAACATAAAAATAGTTTAAATTGGATAAGAATTTTTGGGCGTCTCCTATATAGCCTTGATGACTGGACATCTACACTACATGAGCTGCTGTTTACATGTGAACATTAGCTCATGACGATACCTAAGTACGTGTGTCGCCTGGACAGTCAACCTCGCTACATCCTTGTTGACTGGACATCTACACCACATGAGCTGCTGTTTACATGTGAACATTAGCTCATGACGATACCCAAGTACGTGTGTCGCCTGGACAGTCCACGCTACATCCTTGTTGACTGGACATCTACACTACATGAGCTGCTGTTTACATGTGAACATTAGCTCATGACGATACCTAAGTACGTGTATCGCCTGGACAGTCTACGCTACATCCTTGTTGACTGGACATCTACACTACATGAGCTGCTGTTTACATGTGAACATTAGCTCATGACGATACCTAAGTACGTGTGTCACCTGGACAGTTAACCTCGCTACATCCTTGTTGATGGGAACATAAGCTCATTCAACATCAGATGATCTTTCTGTTCGTTCACCACTCTTTATTCACGTACCATATCAGCCACGTACTGTTCACTGCCTTCTCCCAATGACTTCCAATTCGGTCGGTTGGAAGCGACCTGCATTCAGCGGTTGCATGTGACCTCAAATATCTATTCAAAAACAAAAATACTGGGTCTGCAGACAACCTTGCGGGTCATTGCGTACGGCACAAAGCGTTCAGCGTGCGCCTCAGAGAGCCATCAGACCACCACAGATGAGGCCTAGTAGGGCTGATGCCTGATCCGGAGCTGCGGACTACCTAGCGGGTTTACTGGAGTTCTGACACGAAGCAGGAGTAAGAACAGGGTTTTTAGTCAGTAAGAGTCTGAAGCTCCGTCTCTCCCACGCCTGGAGAATTTATTGGATGATTTTACCCTTTCCAAAAAGTCCCTTTTACCTCACCCAAGGCTCCGAGGTGTAATTTTTTATTGTACACACTAAAACCCCCATAAAAATGATATGGGAACTAAACCTGCTACAACCCGCATGGTAGCCAATCACTCAGTCACTGTGCCAACGGTGTTACATAATTTAAAGTATGTGGGTCCAATTTGGACGAGTTTGACCAGGTGACCTTAGACCTCAAAGCGAGATACTTTCTCTCGGATTATCTATACTAATGTTATGAAGAAGAAACTGTTGATTGTATGTTTGTTTGACTTTACTTATCAACCTTTTTTGTATTTGATAAGTTATAGATAGTCGACTGCACGGTTAGCGCGGTGGCTGGATAACCGGCTGCCTCGCAACGTATAGTGTAGGGGGTTCGATTCCCGCATGGAACAATTCTCAAATTGTTGTTCCGGGTCTGGGTGTCATATGTATGTGAATTTGTATGTTTGGAAACACGCCCATGACACAGGAGAAAATTCTTGTGTGGAAAACGTTTAAAAAAAAATGCTGCTCATACCATGGAGCACTTTTTATTGTATAAGCTGGTAAACGAGCAGACCGATCACCTGATGTTAATAAAGCAATCGCCGCCGCCCATGGACATTTGAAATACCAGAGGCGTTACAAGTGCGTTGTCGGCCTTTTGGGGGTTGTTGGGGAATCGGGGATTGGGAAGGGGTGTTATTCAGTAACCTCTCTCACACAATGAAACACAATGCAAGCGTTGTTTCACGTCGGTTTTCCGTGAGGCCGTGGTATCACTCCGGTCAAGACGGCCCATTCGTGCCGAATCGCACAACTTGATTTCTCCTAGTCCTTTCCATCATCGAACCACAAGACAATCGGCGAGGCGTTACCGTTTTATGGTGGATATCCCACCCACTCGCACGAGCACTTCGCTTCAAGCTTCCTTGTGCGAACTGCTAGGGAGTGGAACTCCTTGCCGGAGTCTGTGTTTCCTGATGGGTACAACCTGGGTGTCTTCAAAGCCCGAGTGAATATGTTGCTTATGGGCAGATGTGCTCCATCGTAGGCCTTGACTCTTTGACTATGGGCCTCACCTAGAAAAGAGGGGTTTTGCTATAAATTGCGTGCTTGACAGCTAGGTATGAACCGCGGTCACAGAGTTTGACGACAGCGAAGCCGCAGGCAGAGGCTAGTCTTTCAATAATATATTAGTTCAATCATGTGTTGTATTATTATAGAGTCGTGAATGCTACCAGTAAGCTTAGCTTAGTATATGTTTGATTGTATAAATACATAATCATAGCACGATGTTATCGGAAGAGATCAAAAAAAATATTAAGAGACCACGTTGCGTCATTTGACGAATGCATGCGTCCTGCACAAACGATTCTTTTTTTTTTTGAGGAGGAAAATCTCCTCTCTTGGGCGAGGCGAGAGGAAGTGTCAGACTCTTACTGACTAAAAGCACTCCCTTTCATACTCCTGCTTTTCGAGCTGGAGCCCCGGTAAACCTGCTAGGTAGTCCGCAGCTCCGGATCAGGAATTAAACATGTCTGTCGGTCAGTCCTCTAGTTGCTCTATTTGCTCGTTCCAAAGTGTAGATTCCTATGGAGAAGAACGAGCAAGAAACTTCATAGGTTACTCTTTTTCAATCAGGTTCACAATACAATTCTTGGTTACATTATTTCATTAGTTCAACTATATGAGAAGAATATCAAAAGTAAGATAAAATTTATGAACATTTTTAACTTCCTAACAATATTAGTTTGTTTTTCACTTATCACTTTGTATTCAAATATCCGTCATATAAAATTTGTCTGACTCACGAATCAAACTTGTGTCCTTGTGAATAATAGTTGATATTTCAGACTAAGCTTGAACTAGACTAGCTAGCGCTGCATATTATTATAGCGTTTGGTGACATCATAGTAGATTTGTGACCATCACTACTCTTCCCGCGGGTGTCGTATACCCGATGTACGATGCGGACATGTGGACGCTTACCTAGACAGCTTTCCCAGAGGTGTGCTATGTAGCTATGCAATGAAGATGTAATAGCTAAATTGTGAAACATTTTTTTAAACGTTGCTCCACTTTAGCATTTTCTCCTGTGTCGTAGGTGCGTTTACAAACATACAATTTCACATATACATGACACCCAGAACCGAAACAACAATTTGTGGATCACACAAAGAACACGCTACACGTTGCACGGCAGCCAGTTGCCCAGCCACCGTACCAATCGTGTAATCTACAACTATGTGACCGTTTCCACTGATACTGAGCTATGTAGCTGTGCGAGGAATAAGCTATATATCGATAGCCCAAGTTCCCCTTTTATTCTTTGACGATGGGGGACACCTTTAAAAGGCGCCTAGCTTTTTGGGGAGAAAGGCTAGGGAGTGTGGGATTTTTACCTCACTAAAACCTTCACTTCGAGGATAAAAGGCGTGACGTTTTCTTGAAGGTTTGAAGGTCTTATCGGTTCTGAAATAGTACACAAAGAAAAACCACAACCTCTTTTTAACCGACCTAACTAACAACAGATCACATGACCTAGTCTTAAATAGATTTCGCATAGTCGAGTAAAGTTTAATTATTTATTTTGTGGTTAAACGCCGATGTATGGGCTAAATGGGTACATACATACATTGCACAATCTGTCTGTCTTTTTGTCCATTTCATTAAAAGGTCATACCGCTAAGGATTGTGGTTCTCATCGAAGGAAAATTTTTAGAAATAATCATAATAATAGGTACTTAGTAAGACCCTGATAATTTTTGTATGGGTTCTTTACAATTAGTTATATTTTAGTATACTAGTGACCCGCCCCAGCTTCGCATGGGTGCAATGGTAATATATTATGCATGTATTATACTTATAAACCTTCCTCTTGAATCACTCTATCTATTAAAAAAACCGTATCAAAATCCGTTGCGTAGTTTTAAAGATTTAAGCATACAAAGGGACATAGGGACAGAGAAAGCGATTTTGTTTTATACTATGTAGTAAAGCCGGTAAACGAGCAGACGGATCACCTGATGGTCAGCAATCGCCGCCGCCCATAGACACCCGAAATACCAGAGGCGTTACAGCTAAAAGTGCGTTGCCGGTCTTTTGGGGGTTAGGAATTTAAGGGTTGTTGGGGAATCAGGCATTGATAAGCAATGAGCAGATAGATTATTCGATGGTAATCAGTCAGCAAAATCATTCAACGTCAGAGTCATTCTCATACCTGCTTTTTTTCAAGGTGGGAAAATCGTACAGTGACTTCTCCCACCTTGGGCGAGGTGAGAAGGTTGTCAGACTCTTACTGACTAAAAACCACCCCGTTCCTACTCCTGCTATTAGAGCCGGAGCCCGGTAAACCCGCTAAGCAGTCCGCAGCTCCGGACCCTCATACCTCCTTAGCAACTCGATTATTTCTTATTTGAGGATTTACCTCCCAAAAGGGTTCCTAAAGGACTATTTATTTGGAAAAACGATCTACGGAACTCTGTTTTTTTTATACAAAATATTAAGCCTCAAAACTACCTTGGGTTCGATTTCCGGTCAATTTGATGGTGCTCGGTAATATGGCCTAAAGGTTATTACACACGGTAGTTGGTAAATGATCTAAATCAATAGATTTTGAGGGTTTTCTGTGTTTTTGCAATATTATGATTGAATTATTTTGAAATGGGTTCAATGTCGTATTTTGAAAATATGTTGTTTGTGATTTAAGCAGGTAAACGAGCAGTAATTTAAGCGTTGTTGGAGAATCGGGGTTGTAAAGATTGGGTACATTAAAAATCTGCAAGTTTGTTACAAGTATGTTGCTGGCCTTTGGGCATCTTCACCAAAAGACTACACGGTTGCCGCGGTGGTAGGGCAAACGGTTGCCACGCAACGTGTAGCGGGTTCGATTCCCGTATGGAACCACTCCTTGTGTGATCCGCAAATAGTTGTTTCGAGTCTAGGTGTCTTGTGTATGTGAACTTATACGTTTGTAAACGCCCTCACGACATAATTTTACCATAATCTCCACCCTTGGCATGCGGGTTGGAGATTGCTATAAAAAGTCATAATTTAGATTTCTGAATCGACTATCTGATTCAGTAAGTTGTTAGCAATGTGATCCACCCACCATGAGGATCCGGATTCGATTGTAGACAAAAAAGGGATATATGTATAGGTACCTAAAAAATCTAGATTTATTTAATAAAACAAAGAAACCTTAACATCGCGCTATTTGCGAGAATGCGTGGGCAGAAGTGATTAATATTACTCCCACTTCTTTAATTATTATTTTATATTTTTTGTAACAGGGTCGAATCTATTACCGATTTTTGTCTGTCTGTTAATTCCGGCAAATTTCTGAAATGATTTTTTTTATCGTTGCCCCACACTAGGTTTGTCTCCTGTGTCGTGTGTGCGTTTACAAACATACAAGTTCACATACACATGACATCCAGACCCGAAACAATAATTTATGGATCACACAAAGCGTTGCTCCATGCGGGAATTGAGCCCGCTACACGTTGCACGGCAGCCAGTTGCCCAGCCACCGCATCAACTGTGCAGTCGAAATTTGATTGGACTGAGTTCGATGGGAATTTTATGGGAAGGTAGCTGACGTACTAAGTACTTAGGCTACTTTTGAAAATTGGAACATAAAAGAAGTTACTATGTCTTAAAATTAATATCCTAGGCTGACGAAGTTCTGATCCGGAGCTGCGGACTACCTAGCGGGTTTACCGGGGCTCCGGCTCGAAAAGCAGGAGTAGGAACGGGATGGTTTTTAGTCAGTAAGAGTCTGACACTCCCTCTCGCCTCGCCCAAGGCGAGAAAAGTCATTGGATGATTTTCCCCCTCAAAAAAAAAAGGCTGACGAAGTTGCGCAAAAATGCATTATTACCCGACTGCGCCAGAAGGAGGGTTATGTTTTTCGAGAGTATGTATGTATGTATGTATGTATGTAAGTATGTATGTATGTATAATTGTTTGGCACGCCCTGCAGCCTAAACGGCTTGATGGATTTTGACTTGAGAGGTGTCGTTAGATTCGTATTTACTGTGAGAGTGACACTGGATATATCAAAATGTTTAAAAAAACAAAATGGCGGATTTTTGGCGCCAAATTCTAGAAAGCCAGCCGTGTGTGCCCTCACTAAAGAATGGGTCCCGACTGCTTAAATTTTTCTTGTATTCTTGTTTTAAGGTTTTTTCATTTTCATGTTATAAAGAAACGCAGTCGGGTTTTTAGTTTTTTAAATTACTTATTTTATTTCGGAATCACTCTTTAGTTACAACAGTCAGTTATGGGCTCGCCATGCTTCGGCTCGACCGGAGTGATACCACGGCCTCACAGAAAACCGACGTGAAACAACGCTTGCGTTTTTTCACGTCGGGTTACTGGAGACCCAATTACCACCCTTTCTAAGCTACCCAAATAAAATCATCTTTCTAAAATGACCGGTGACGCACTTGTAACGCCTCTGGAGTTTCGGGTGTCCATGGGCGGCGGCGATTGCTTACCATCAACTGATCCGTCTGCTCGTTTACCGGCTTATACCATAAAAAAGCCGTAAGCATCAGTTATTAAATCAATATAACTTTAAATTCTATTTAAAAGGACTCGCTTCGTATGTATTGGCACTCCTTTTCGTATAAACCTTAAACAATACAACATTATGATTTGGTTACCCCAGTACAGTAATCAGGTAACTATGTAGCTACACCCACGCAAGGATCCGGGTTCGAATCCTGGGAGTAATAACTATAATACTTAATTATTGATGGCTCATTTATAAGACAAGAATGTCAACTCCGGATGACACTATGGGGGCATAGATTGAATATATGTGCAGAAGGGACTGCTTCGTTGGTCGAGTGGTTGTAAGTGCGACTGCCGGGTAAGGGGTCTTGGGTTCCGGAGCTGCGGACAACGTTAAAGGTTACCGGGGTGGCCTAACCCAAGGCGGGAGATGTCATTGGGTGATTTTTCCCCTGAAAAAAAGGTCTCGAGTTTGAATGGGTTGGGCAAAGTGTTGCTGGACTTTTTTCTCAGTAGTAGCACGGAGTCTGGAAAAGTGCCCGGTATGCGGTAATAGGCTCACCCCCTATGGGACTTACAGCATAAATTATGACAAGTGGGTGTACATTGCATAGAGCCACAATGTGCACCTCTGCCTACCCCTTCAGGTATAAAAAGCGTGACGATATGTAATATATTATACGAAAGGATATATATCGGTTACTGCGGCTCCGGAATAAAAAGCAGAAATAGGAACGTGGATGTTTTTAGTCAGTGAGAGTCTGACACGCTTCGCCCAAGCCGGGAAAAGACATTGTATGATTTCACTGCCTATTATTAAAAAAGGGATATATAGGGATAGCTTTTGTAAGCAGAAGGGGTAGTCAGAAGTGCACATATTTATCCTTATTAAAACGACTAGCTTCGGCCGCGTTCCTGTGGGATGAAAAGTCCTATCACCCGCGTCATCTCATACCCTGTCTGTATCTGGAGCTGCGGACGAACTAGCGGGTTGTTTGGTGTTTTGTCAGTAAGAACCTGATACCTCCCACCCGTCTCACTCAAGGCGGGAGAAGTCATGATTTTCTCAATTTAAAAAATACCTTGTCTGTATAACAAATTTCATCAAAATCGTTCACTCCGACAAATATCCAAACAAACAAACTTTCACATTTATAATATTAGTATGATATTATGATTCTCCTTACTGTACATATTTTGTACTCTGTGTCCCTTACTCCGATGGTACATTAATCATTGATATTCAACAACCTTGAAGATCCGGGTTCAATTGCTGGTTAATATTTTTATTACGTACCCGTAATACACGGTAAAATATTTATTTACATAGGCACGACCAGAGCGCTGTATTGATGGATGAAGTTACCACCGCTACTCTTACCGCGGGTGTCGTGTACCCGACTACATATTGATACTATCGATATTGCCTAGTATATACCAATAGATTCACCCCATTACTTACACGGGATTTATAACACAAATGGTAAAAATTTAGTGTACATTTTATAGACGCATTAAGTACAAAATATTTATTGGAACAAAAAACACTTTTACAAAGAAAACTGATGTTCGTTAACAGTAGGTATGTTTTGTAATGTGCATCTCCTCGTTCAGGGATTAAAAGTGGTGACATGGTGTACCGGACTGTCCCAAACTGATAAGTGTGGAAGAGACATGTTTCAACACGAATGGGCCGGCTTCCCAATCCCCGATTCCCAAACAATAACCCGTAAATTCCTAACCCCCAAAAGGCCGGCAACACACTTATTGTAACGCCTCCGGTGTTTCAAGTATCCATGGGATTACTTACCATCAGGTGATCCGCCTGCTCGTTGACCGGCGTGTTTCATTGGATAAATAAAATGAACCCAGGACCGGTCTTTACCCAAGCATTCGTTTAACCAACAAACCTAAGAACTGGTAATTAATAAAATCTACAATATCTTTACCTAAACATATTTTTTTAACAATTAAATGAATTTAATCTGGATTTATGACTGAAAAGATCAATAGTTCAAATATAAAGACTATTTAATGACACGTAACCTTGGACGCAGATTCGATTCTCGATTCATCGAAAAATAATTGCGACTAGTTTATAATTACCTACGTTTAATTGTTGTCTGCCAATCCTGCTCCGAATATGGTAGCATTTGATATCATCATCATTTTCGGAGTATCCTCATCCCCGGAAAAGGCATTAAATGATAAATGATATTAATTCTGTAAATAGGTTATAAAATAACACTTTTACACGTCAATATTTCAAATAGCTAGATGAGGCCGGCATTTCCTATCCGACTACTCAGAGAAGAAATGCCGAAACAAACTTAGATGTCATAGTCTCTTTTAAAGTCCAGACAATGAAATAGAGGATATTGATCAATTTCCTACACAGTCTGAAAAGTCAAAGTCAAAGTCAAGGCATTTATTTCAATTAATCCTTTTGAACTTTTGATCCGGAGCTGCGGACTACCTAGCGGGTTTACTGGGGCTCCGGCTTGAAAAGCAGGAGTAGGAACGGGGTGGTTTCTAGTCAGTAAGAGTCTCATAGTCGCTCTCGTTTCACACATGGCGGGAGAAGTCATAGCATGACTTTCCCTGTTCAAAAATAAGGGGATGAAACTTTGTCAATTTTAAACCGATCAAGCTGAGACTTTGCATGCATAAAGCAACTATGACGTAGGTATACCCTAAAAAAGATTTTAATAAATCCCAACGCAACCCAATGTCACGCCAAAGGGGCATGCAGAGATGCACATCCTGGCATAAATATCATTAAAAATAATACTTCTATACGCAAGCGAAGTCGCAGGCAAAAGCTAATAATGATATGTAATTAACAGTTTGACACAGATGAGGTAAAAACGAGATCAATACGAGAGGTAAAAATAATGTAATGTAATTATTAACAGCTTAATTACAAACGGTTAATTAACTATTTCCTGAAGCAATAAAATTGTAATTATTGGAGAAAAAAATAACTTAACTGTTGCTGTTTCTTGTCTATGTGTTATTGCTACTATGTTACTATAATATGTTGACCTAGTTGTGTTATTGAGTTCGATTCTTGGGTTAGTACAAATGATTATTTCATTTATAAATTCAAAACCCTACAGAGGTTTATTAAGTAATGGAATGAAATTAATTGAAATGAAATGATTTTTTTATTTCCAAAGCATTGTAGTACATTACAGGTGGTAAATTATTTTATCAGCTTCTCACAAAGAGTTCCTTATCATAGGGTAGATGACTATTTTTTATTTCAATGTCCGTCTTGTAGATTATTTTTAAATATTAGACAAGTATTTTTTATTTTCTTACGGAAACAAAATACTTTCGAAGATTTATTGATTTGAAATATCGCATGACGTCACTTCTAGGTACGTTTTATACGTAAGGAGGTAAATCTAATGAAGATTACTGTTGATATCTGTCCTATAGAGACAATTAAAATCAGGAACACAATAACAAGTCAGACCTCTAGAGAAATATGTTGCTTTGGCTACTGTTGAGATAACATCAATAAATAACTAATCGATTTTTTTTTAAGTGCAACGTCATACCCTTTATCCCCGAAGGGGTAGGCAGAGGTGTACAGTACAACACGTAATTTGTACCCACTTTTCACCATTTGTATAATAAGTCCCATGTAATAGGGGGTGAGCCTATTGCCATATAGGGACAAGATACCAGACTCCGTCCTATTACTGAGAAATTTTCGAAAAACCGAAAAAACCCCAGTAATACTTTGCCCAACCCGGGAATCAAACCCGCACCCTTATTCGGCAGTCGCACTTGCAATCTCTCGACCAGCGAGGCAGATTACAAATCATCAATATTTTTATTAAATTATTATTTAAATGAAATCAAATTATTCTATAATAAAATTTTAACACGAAAATATTGAAAGGTAATCAATGTAATATTAATATTGAGTTAATCAAAAGTAGGTAGTATTTTAATTGAGGAGACGTCCAATTAATTACTATGTTTAATACTTAGTTACTGATTAATTCATGACGGTTTCTGCATCACAAATTATTAGCTGTTGCTAGCGGCTTCATTCAATTAGTTAAAAAGGGAAAATGTATCCTATATCATTGATAATAGGATACTTTTATTTTAAGTGTGGGAGAGCCATGCTTCGGCTCGACAGGAGTGATACCACGGCCTCACAGAAAACCGACGTGAAACAACGCTTGCGTTGTGTGACTGAGGTCACTGGAATATTCCCTAGCCCCGATTCCCCAACAACCCTTAAATTCCCAACCTCCTAAAGGCCGGCAACGCACTTGTAATAGACGCAGATTGCTTTACCGTAAGGAGATCCGTCTAATCTGTCCATAAAAAAATTAAAACCACACATTTTTCACGCAACAGGCAAATGATAACTCATTAACAAAAAAACTTTTAAAATTCTCAGTAATTAAGCCTCAAACCACGCCAAAGAATTTCCAAACCGAAAAATTCCAGAAACACTTATTTATACGAGTACATATTGTACTCAAATATCAATTATATTTGTATAACGAGATACCACGAATTTATACAAAGTTGTATAAAAAAAAGTGCACACTAAAAAAGTTTTCCCATAGAAGCGCTTCACTAAGAAAAAAAAACAGGAAAAAATCTGATTCAGCACATTATTTCCGAAGCATGGTTTGTATGAAAACGGCGAGGTCATAGCAGTTTCATAAACCTTTGTATATAAGCGTCGGACGCATCTTAACAACGGTTGTTCATGTCTGCCGGACGAAAGTGGTGTGCCGCACGCGAACTTTAAATAATTAATATTACAAAAAAATATATACACATCTGTGATACGAAAACAGTATTAAGCAGGATTTTGTCGTGGTTCGGTTTCAGTGTGTTGTGACTGTCAGTGTAGAGTGGTTGCTGTGATAATTTAATGTGAGTTTTAATTTTTTTTTTTAAATTTAAATTTTTATTTTCTTTTTATTTTTAGTGTTTAGTTCAAATAGTGAGCGTCTTTTTTACTGTGCTATTTTTTTTTTACTTTTTAAGCACAGGGATGGTACGCGCGTTGATGTCTATTGTATGGGAATTTAAGTTTTTGTGATTTTTTTGAGAATATTTTTTTTTTATTTTAATTTTATGGAGATATTATTTATGTAAATATTTTAATAAAAGTAAATATTATTGAAAAATATGCGAGTGAAAATACATAATTATACAATTTCGATATTTAAGCAATATTACTGACTTTTTTAATTCTCATACTATTTTAAATAAATTATCATTTTATATTAAATTTATTAAAAATAAAATTTCCTGTTGTGGAAATTAAAAAAAAAACATTTAAACACGTGTTTTTAGGTTTTATAAATATTCATTTTTAAGGAATATTTATTTTAGTTTTTAAACATTGCACAATATTACATAAAAAATATGTTAGGATAACGCCCAAAGCAGAAATTTAAAATTATGCATAACTTTGGTAGACGAGCAAAAAATGTCAAATGTCATATTATAATAATCCTGACTAGTAATAATACGTTGATGTACTTGAAATACAAGAATTCTTAAATTTATTAATGACAAAATTATTAGTATTAATAATTTGTTGTTGTTAATCTATTCATTAATAATTAAATTAGAATTTATGATATGACAAAATATGATAGCTTAAAAAAGCGCAAGTTTTTTTTGTTGGAATAATAAAATGATATTAAATTCAAACAACGTCATTTTCAGTTGGTTATTTTAATTTATTCATATAAATAAGTGAGTCACTTTGAATAATTATTTTTCAGTACTTCTACATCCGTCCTGAATTAATTATTCATGAATAATTATTATTTTCGCGAAGCAATTAAAGGTATTACAATAATTACTTCTAATTGGAGTCAAGATGATCTGCTATTTAAATGTAATAATATGTGGTCAGTTAGTTAGTTATTACTGTGAGTTTTTGCTTTTTACGACAAAAAAGTGGTTTTTCTATTCATTTTATTAATGAATGGGAACTTTGAAATAACAACAACTAATTATGAAATTATTTCTTGAGTCATTTAAAAGTTTATTATTGAAGACTGCATTTATTATATTTACTTCACAAACATATTTTGTCTCTATATATAAAAAGCAATTACTGTTAGTCTCGTTAAAACTCGAGGACGGCTGGATCGTTTTGGAAAATTTTGGTCTTGAATTATTTGTAATCTGGAGACGATTTAAAAGGTGACAAAATTTTTTTTGAAGCGGTACGAACTTTGCCGGGTCAGCTAGTTTAAAATATTTAAGTCTGAACTATAAAGACATAGCCAAAATATAATAGAAGAAAACGGAAACCAATTTTTTTATATCACATCACACATATCACGTCATCAGCCACTAACTAGCCACTGCTGACCAAAGGCCTCTTCTCGCACGGAGAAGGAAGACAAAAT
The DNA here is from genome assembly GCF_023101765.2 of Spodoptera frugiperda. Taxonomy (NCBI): domain Eukaryota; kingdom Metazoa; phylum Arthropoda; class Insecta; order Lepidoptera; family Noctuidae; genus Spodoptera; species Spodoptera frugiperda. The sequence goes on from NC_064232.1 coordinate 6,912,996, forward strand.
AGACAAAGAGCTATAAAAACGTAGCCATAGAAGAAAACAGTAACCTATTTCTTTATATCGCCACTTATTAAAATTCATTTTTCCATAAAGAACTTAAGAAGAAACCGGATACAAATCCCGTACACCATCGGAATACTTAGAATTGTGCTATAAATGTTTTAATTACCTTATTAACATGTCTACAACATAATTTAATTTCGATTAACTGAACACATGTGAGTGGTGAGTGGTAAAACGTGATTGTTTTAGTAAAATCCATAAAATCCCACGTTTTAATATTCTACGTACATACTTAGACTTTGTAGACGTCTATTATTAAACGCTATAATGTGGTTTGGTAACGTCATCCTGTGATTTCCTGCGAATAAATTTAATGTTATTACGTCTGGAGACGAATAATAGTAAGCGGCTTTATTAGTGTGCGGTTTAAAAAATTGGGAAATTTTAAAAATTTATTTTAATTAGGGTGACTAGTTTATCTGGTTATATAGACACGTGTTTTCTTGTGGAGACACTCGATATTAATTTTAATTATTCTCATGTTGGAAAGAAAAGCCTCGAAGTCTTTTTTATTTTGAATTTTGTTGAAACACTAAGTTTTTGAAGCTTCAATAAATATAATCATTTATATTATTAATTTCATTTATACTTTACTATACATATACATACATAAAGTACGTTTACATTGTAATAGTAACTTGAGTACAATGGGCGAGGCTTGAGGCTTATCACATAAGGCGATTTCTTACAGACAACCTTTGGATGGAATTTTTGAAATGGTTTTAAAGACCACCCCGATCCTAGTCCTGCTTTTCAAGCCAGGAAAGAGTAGAAAATCCACAATAATGTGAAATATCGTAATGATTCTATTGTCAATAATTACTAAACACTAAAGTATGCTTTTTTTTTTAACAATAATTAAAACATATCTTTACCAATTTAAATCTTTATTAACCATAATAATTTCACAAAATAAACCCAAAATCCCATTTAAAACTTTAAAACACACAGCTAAAGTACAAAGTTCGACACCCATCTCAAATATTGACGCGTTTTACGTTTGAATGTGTCGTGAATATTGCGTACACGCATACGACCTCCAATCTTATTAACGCCTAATATAAAAGAAAACTTGCTAACTGATAAAGAATTTACTAAATATTACAAAATGTTACAACACGTCTGTTTTCTATGCACGTCTGATTGACGGTCTTATAAGTAAGGAATTATTATTTTTATTCTTATTCTTATATCTTTTTGTCCTGATTAAGCAAGCCAAGCTGTGTGTAAAACTTAGTCTTTTATGTGACCAAAAGTGTCTGCAACACCTAATATTTAATTGTCGGATGATGCTCAAGACTTAAAGCCGTTAAAACCCATTCATTATAATATCTTTTTGGTATATATTTCTGGTACAAAAAGTATAGGTCACTTTTTGTACCGTTTACCAGTTCATTATTTTAGTTTACTAAGTAACTATGATTAAATATTGGAGAATTAGTTACATAGATAGACTTACAATATTAATAAACAGTGTAGTGAGCCATGCTTCGGCACTGCTGGGCCGGCTCGACCGGAGTGATACCACGGCCTCACAGAAAACCGACGTGAAACAACACTTGCGTTGTGTTTCGTTGTGTGAGTGAGGTTACCGGAGGCCCTATTACCCTCCTCCCCAATCTTCCCAATCAATTGAACAGTGGCATTAAGTACCGTAACGTGCACCTCTGCCCATCCCTTCAGGGATATAAAAGGCTTGACAATGATGATATTAAGGAACAGGGTTGCATTTAGCAAAGTACTGGCCTTTTTGCACCGTATATACTTTTTTTATCAATTATTTTATGTTAATAACTTTTGTAATGGGTGTAAATAAATAGTTTTTCTTTCTTTTCTTCTGTTTTTCTTCTTTCAATTTACCCAATTTTGTAGAGAAAAGAAATATATTGTTATTTAGTGTGTGTATACGCAAAAATTTCAAGATTATATAAAATGAATTGTCATCGTTCTGCGGCGAAGGAATTTCGTTACGCAATACGATGATATCACGACGGATGTAGCGTGTATGTAAATGTATGAGAAATATTGAATTTGGATGTCAAAAACATCCAAATTCATTTTTTATTATTATAAATGTATGTATTTAGATTTGTCCCCGATTGGTTATAAATGGTATAGGTGCACTAGATTAGATTTAGGTTATTGCGTCATTCGACCGATCGGTTTTAGATTTAAAATGTACTAACTTTTATAAGCGGCTTTATTAGTGTGCTATACTCATTTTAGGAAGAGTTTTATTTAATTTTTTAGTTGTATCTCCTTTGTCAAGGTCAATTAAATGTCTATACTAATTTAAAAAAGTGAGTATAAGAAACATAGTTACTTTCACATTAAGAATCACGTGAGAATTTTGATACAGCGGATTAGTGACCACCACCTAATCTTCTCGTGGGTATCGTATACCTGATTAAGAGAATACACATTTGATAGAGAGACTTGAAACATATAACATAGACTATCATAAACACATTGCAGAGACAGGACAACAGCGCTCTCTGATAAACCTGAATCATATGACCCATATGGGTCATTTAATTCAGTGTTGATTATTATATAATAATCTATCACTAGACTGTCACCCTTAAGAGTCCTTATTAAAATAATATGTATTTCATTTTTAAATCATTTGTATTATTCTCAAAAACCTATCCTCCACTAATAATAAATATATTTAATATATACATATATATATACACGTTCACCATACAAGAAATCAAGGTCATAGTAAATACTATCGATACAACTCATCGATACATTGCAAGCACATCACTAAACGTCTCGTCTCTCGACAGTGTCGCAACACGTTACGAAAGTTCTTCAACGCTGATAATAAACTTAAAAACTACGTACACACGACTTTATACGAAAACGAAATATTGTTGTACTAGCTTTGCCTGCGGGTTCACTTGCTTTTCTGTAGGAAAAATAGTATGTATGTTATTCTAGACCATAATGTAACTCTGTTCCAAATTTCATTCCGATCCCTTCAACGGACATACAAACTTTCAGATTCCTAATAGTAGATAATATATGTCTGTATTAAGATAATAATATCGTGTGCGGGAAAGGAAAAGTAAATACTTTACTCAGTAAAAAAGTAAGGGACTACATATCTGAAAGAGATTGGACAGCAGCGCTCTCTGATAAATCTGATCCCTTTATACTGTTATCTCCAACCCGTTTGTTAAGTGTGGAGATTATGCCAAACCTTCTTATGTAGAGGAGGCACAGACAGAGTTCAGCACTGGTCAGCCACTTCTTTGATGACCATGATGCAATTAACGGTTTCCTATAATCTCTATCCTTGGCAAGCTATTTGAATATGGCAACGTAACGTATATCGGATTACCAAAGAGCCCTGCTAACCTATCATTACTAAATCAAATATCACCAAAACCTATCCAGCTGTTCTTGAGATAAAAAACAATAGTAGCAAAAAAAAACACATACCAATTTGATAACTTTATTACAGTTGTTCCAAAACAACTAAAACACGTGACATTTCTGCCCGTCCCTATTAGGAAGCGGAGATATAATAAATTTAAATAAAATAACATATTATATACGAACACCACTCAACATGCTATAAAATAAATCATAATGCTTTATCGTATCTAACACACTACCATATTTGTCAAAACGTTTAAAATAAAACTTAATAATAGATGGTTGTATTAGTTTTCTGAGTTCCGTATACAAAAATGGTAGCTCATGTAGTGTAGATGTCCAGTCAACAAGGATGTAGCGTAGACTGTCCAGGCGACACACGTACTTAGGTATCGTCATGAGCTAATGTTCACATGTAAACAGCAGCTCATGTAGTGTAGATGTCCAGTCAACAAGGATGTAGCGAGGACTGTCCAGGCGACACACGTACTTAGGTATCGTCATGAGCTAATGTTCTCATGTAAACAGCAGCTCATGTAGTGTAGATGTCCAGTCAACAAGGATGTAGCGAGGACTGTCCAGGCGACACACGTACTTAGGTATCGTCATGAGCTAATGTTCACATGTAAACAGCAGCTCATGTAGTGTAGATGTCCAGTCAACAAGGATGTAGCGAGGACTGTCCAGGCGACACACGTACTTAGGTATCGTCATGAGCTAATGTTCTCATGTAAACAGCAGCTCATGTAGTGTAGATGTCCAGTCAACAAGGATGTAGCGTAGACTGTCCAAGCGACACACGTACTTAGGTATCGTCATGAGCTAATGTTCACATGTAAACAGCAGCTCATGTAGTGTAGATGTCCAGTCAACAAGGATGTAGCGTAGACTGTCCAGGCGACACACGTACTTAGCTATCGTCATGAGCTAATGTTCACATGTAAACAGCAGCTCATGTAGTGTAGATGTCCAGTCAACAAGGATGTAGCGTGGACTGTCCAGGCGACACACGTACTTAGGTATCGTCATGAGCTAATATAATAAAGTAGAAATTCACTTTTATCTACTCTCAGAGTTTTATTACTTTACAATATTAAAAAAACAAATAAAAATAAAAGTGTGAAGACCAGTTTTGTTAAGTAATAATAGTTTTTATTGCTAGATCAATAAAAATGATTTTCGTTCATTAAAATATTTATACATATGTTAATTGGTGCATTCTAGCTAGCTAGACTTGAATGAGACATCGTTTTTTTTTAAATATATTTTTATTTTTAAAACAAAAATATTTCTATATATTTTGTTACTAGCTGTGTCTCTGACTTAGTCCGCGTGGAATAGTTGCCAATGTTTTATAGCCTATATATAGCCTTCCTCGATGCATGGATTATCCAATAAAAATAACTATTCAATTCGGCCCAGGAATTTCAGTGATTGGCACGTTCAAACAAATAAGTCAGCTTTACATAATTTCTTATATATTTATATGTATAATAATCTCTTTATTTTATATTTAGAGATTATCTTATATGATGATAAATCAATTGTTTTTAGTCTCGCTAAAACTCGAGAACGGCTGGACCGATTTGGCAAATTTTCGCCTTGAATTATGTGTGGAAGTCCAGGAAAGGTTTAAAACGTAAGAAAATAATGTTTGAAGCGGCACTCAGTTTATCGAGTCAGCTACTATAATATAAAATAAAATAAAGTAGTTATAAGATCAAGAAAAAAAAAACTACATCTACATATAATACATTAAATATGACAAAAGAAATATAGAAATGATGTCATCTGTCAATATAATGACATATTTTATTACGGTACCTCAAATCAGTAGGGTTCACCAACAACTTGTTATGTTAATTCAAAAACTAATATTGACCTGTGTCCTTAGAAAAACCTGCTTTATATATGTATATTATGTTGCTACGTCAAATCTTTTTAAATATACATATATATACATACAAATATCACATAAAGTTGTATAGAATAAAGTCCAATATATATATTTTATATTATAGATTATAATAGTGAAGAAATTTCGTACCCCGGATCAGTTAATTCAATTTGAGAACATAAAGAAGTTAAATAAACATTGACTCTAATCTGCATAAAGTGGTTCACAAATACGCACGATGCAATGAAAACAATTGTTTTCATTGACGAAGCGACAGAGACAGTGAAAGAGATAGCTCTTTCATAACAAACAAACACATAGATTTTTTTTGTATGAAAAACAAAATTACTCATAATCAATAATTTATATTCACTATTGTAATCTTCAAACACAACACTACCTCCCATTAAAGCCGTGGCAGATACTTTTAGAACACCTTATATATGATGTTTAACACACATATTGACCTTAAGATATTTTCCACGAATAAAATCAGACCCTAATCGCCTCAGGGCCAACAATCTTTGCTTATAACCTCATAAATCTGCCTATAAAAGACTATAACCTTAAACTTACATCCCAACAACGATTTGATACAAGTTTATTGTTAAAATTAACATAAAATATGGCAATAAGTTGAAAACAAAGAAAGATAGTGGAATCTATTAATGTTATAAAGCTGAGAAGTTTGTCTGGTTGTTTGAACGCGCTTATCTCTGGAACTACTGGTCCATATGTCTTTTTTTTTTGAGGAGGGAATGTCATCCAATGACTTCTCTCGCCCTGGGCGAGGCAAGAGGGAGTGTCAGACTCTTACTGACTAAAAACCACACCGTTCCTACTCCTGCTTTTCGAGCCGGAGCCCCGGTAAACCCGCTAGGTAGTCCGCAGCTCCGGATCATCAGCCCTACTGGGCCCCATCTGTGGTGGTCTGATGGCTCAATCCATTTGTTTAATGGCACTTTATACTATAAATAAGGATAATAATATAACCAGAAAGACTACAAAAAAAAAAACAAGTGAAAGTGTAGGTATATTTTATATATCTTCTAGACATTTAATAATATACATTTTTATCACCAAATATATGGTTGTTATATGGCAAAACCTGATTGTTGACACGTGTTAGAGAAACGTGCTAAAAACCAATAATACTTTAGGTTTTTTTTCTATTATCTATATAATGAATAATAAAAAGGCCGGTAACGCACGTGTAACGCCTTTAGTGTTGCGGGTGTCCATGGGCGGCGGCGATTGCTTACCATCAGGTAATACGTCTGCTCGTTTACCGGCTTATACCATAGAATACTGATACTGAATTTAATCTATCTTTGCCGTTAATTAAAATAAAAGAACTTTACACACACTAGGATTTTCTCCTGTGTCGTGGGTGCATTTACAAACATACAAGTTCACATACACATGACACCCAGACTCGAAATAACAATTCGTGGATCACACAAAGAGTTGCTCCGTGCGGGAATCGAACACGCTGCCATTTACGCGGCAGCCAATTGCCCAGCCACCGCACCAATCAATCGATTCAGTAGTTTAGGTAGATGTTTATTTAAATCACTGACTCACTTCTATAAAATTGAATAATTTTATGAAAATCGATTTAGCAGTTTTAGCGAATCGTGATGGATAAACATACAGACATTGATATCGTATTAATGTAAATTTTGTCACGCCAAACCAGGTGGCGGGTTGACACTAGTTTATTTTCTGTATAATATTTTAATTAAGAAAAAAAAACTGGTTGTTCTGCCACCACAATGATTCTTTCAATGGAAATTATTTACAAAACGGATTTATTATAAAATAAGGTGTTATATCGTAGTCATAAATTATATGATTTTATTACTATCTCTACTGTTAATAATAACTCATATTTTTAAAATTAAATGAATGAAAAATTCTTTAAAAGTCATCAATCATTATCGCAAAATCAATGTTTAATTTATTTAATTATCATATTTTAAGTATTATTCTTGTGCAAAACAGCAGCTCATGTAGTGTAGATGTCCAGTCAACAAGGATGTAGCGTGGACTGTCCAGGCGACACACGTACTTAGGTATCGTCATGAGCTAATGTTCACATGTAAACAGCAGCTCATGTAGTGTAGATGTCCAGTCAACAAGGATGTAGCGTAGACTGTCCAGGCGACACACGTACTTAGGTATCGTCATGAGCTAATGTTCACATGTAAACAGCAGCTCATGTAGTGTAGATGTCCAGTCAACAAGGATGTAGCGTAGACTGTCCAGGCGACACACGTACTTAGGTATCGTCATGAGCTAATGTTCACATGTAAACAGCAGCTCATGTAGTTCACATTTTTTTTTAATATACAGGGTGTGTGTTATTTTTTATACAACTATTTTAATGAACGGATGACCGCACAAATATTAATAATCTTATTAGATATATATATTTATTTAATATATACTTAAAAATCAAGATATTTTCCTTCAAGAATCCGGTATGTGTTAAGTTTATGGCATTTCTATGTAAATATTAACCGCATCAAAATCCGTTGCGTAGTTTTAAAGATTTAAGCATACAAAGGGACATAGGGACAGAGAAAGCGACTTTGTTTTATACTATGTAGTGATCAAAATTGCATCTAAATCTGTCCAGCAGTTTTTGTGTTAGACTGTCACAAATATACAAACGTTAACGTCATAATATGATGACACAAACCACGTGCGTTATTTCGTTCAGTGGTTGCAAGATCACGGACTGTCCCAGATTCGAAAATGACCAATTAATTATAGGATTCTTCGTTGCAACACTTTTTTAAAGTTACAGCATGATTTCATATTATATGAAACTCTTAAGTCTACATAACATGGACACATACATACATAAAAACCCGTCTTTACCCCCACATTACTATTACACGGCTCTTACCGTGGGTGTCGCATACCCCTGAATTAGGCAATATTTAAATACTAATTTCGAGTAGAATACATTTGTCAACACCACTACTCTTCCCCCTGGTGTCGTATACCCGACTAAGGAACTACATATTTGATAGTGACCAAACAGCAGCACTCTCTGATAAACTTTAACCTTTTATACTTATTTTTTGAGGGGAGAAAATTCATCCAATGATTTCTCCCGCCTTGGGCGAGGCGAGAGAGAGTGTTAGACTCTTACTGACTAAAAAGCACTCCGTTCCTACTCCTGCTTTTTGAGCTGGAGCCCCGGAAAACCCGATAGGCAGTCCAACACGCTTAAGAAGTCTGGACCCCCATTTTATAGATGAGGGCATCATGGGCTATGATAACTCGAATTCAAGATTCCTTGGTCGATAGCCAAACTTGCAACTATTGAACCAACAAGGCAGTCATCAGCTGACTCTATATACTAATCTTCCTATATGACATTGGCACCAATGCCACTCTGACTCATATACATATACATAACATGTTTATTACGTCTAAGAGTTAAAAAAATAGTATCAAATATGATGCAACAATATCAAACCATCACCATTACCATTTAAGTGTGGGAGAGCCATGCTTCAGCACTGCTGGGTCGGCTCGACCGGAGTGATACCACGGCCGAGCAGAAAACCGACGTGAAACAACGCTTGCGTTGTATTTCGTTGTGTGAGTGAGGTTACCGGAGACCTAATTACCTCCCTTCCCAATCATCCCAATCCTCTATTCCCCGATAAGCCTTAAATCCTAACCTCCAAAAGATGAATGAATTATAAGATACTAATTTAAGCATACATATTTTTTATTTGATTCTTCGATTGTGCAATCCTTCCTTCAAATGTCTGATTAATAATTGCAGTTGATAAAAAAAGAAATTCAAAACCATTTTAAATTAATTAACAAACATAACAAAAATGACATTTAAAAATCTAATTATATTTTCCAAAAAATAGATATCACATTTTTTGTAGTGTAATAATAAAATATATCAACGTATGTTTTCTGAAATATCACCAAATGTATTATTACATTTTGCAAAATATCTAAAAACGCATTTTTTGTAATGTAATAATATTTATAAAGAAAAAAAAATAAGACACGCACGCGACATCACCGCTTTACTCCAAGGCACTTTTACTTGCATTAGCATAATTATCTTAAAAAACCAGTTTGTCTAGAATTCCGTCTAAAAAGAAGTCCTAGCTAGACTTTTAAAATATTTCCAGACTCTTAGGTATGCTAACTAGTTTCAGAATAACGAAAAAGTGAAATCAAATTTGAGATGAAGATGAAATGCATTACATTTTTCTGGTACCTACTGATAATTATTTTTTGTAGATAAATGATATTTCGCACGGAGAATGTTTGAGCATTAATCACCACGCTTGCTCAATGCGGGTTGGCGATTTCAAACTCATAATTAGAAATTATAAGCCCAGGTTTCCTCACGATGTTTTCCTTCACCGTTTGTCAGTGGTGTCTAAATAATCTTAGAAAGTACATTTAACTTGGAAAAAGTCACATTGGTACTTGCCGTTGGTAGGTTTCGAACGCGCATCCTCATGCATGAGAAGCGGACGTCTTAAACCTCCGGGACACCACGACAACTGTTAAGTACTTGTGCCACGTGTCCTTATGGTTAAATGTGCCATACCGAGCAAGGGGTCACAAGATTGATTGTTATATGTATGTATAGGTCATTGGGGTTTTTCCAAAATTCTCAGTACCCACGCAGACTCGGCAATTATCTTGGGTCAACTTTATTATTGATTCTATCAGCTTTTGTCTGTTCGCGATGAACTTATGAACTGCTAAGCAAATTTTTATGCGATGCCTTCTTTCTAGATAGAGTAGTTCATTTCATTATATGTGTAAAATAGTACATATTTGACAGAGATCGAACAAAGGTGCTCTCTGATAAACCTGAACCTTTTAAACTGCGATCCTTACATACATTTTTATAGTATAAGCCGGTAAACGAGCAGACGGATTACCTGATGATAAGCAATCGCCGCCGCTCATGGACACTCAAAATACCAGTCACAAGTGCATTGCCGGCCTTTGGAGGTTAGGAATTTAAGGGTTGTTGGGGAATCGGGGATTGGGAACACAACGCAAGCGTTGTTTCACGTCGGTTTTTTGTGAGGCCGTGGTATCACTCCGGTTAAGCCGGCCTATTCGTGCCGAAGCATGGCTCTCCCACACTTCAATTTTATAGGTACACATCTGATGGTATACAGAAACTACAGAGCGCCACCTACTACGCTCCTTACATACTTCTTTAGCTTCCATCACATTGATACACGGTTGCCTACCTATATAAAAGGCTGTACATATAAAAGTTACATGGGCAGTGAAGAATTTGGTAGCGTCCGAAACTCGTTTGAGCGGCACTCGTTTACCTTTATATTACACAAGACGGTTGCGTCCTCTGTCCGTCCGTATACTTATTGGTTCTTACGTAATTTTTGTTTGTCACTATCAATATCTTGGGGTTAAACTTCGTTGTTGAAAATTGAAGCTTAGATAGGTGTTTTGAAGGTCGATTTTTTATTAAAATTGTTTATTTTTTAATCTATTTTTAACGTATATGACGGATAGTCAGTCCGTGATAGACTATGAGCCTTCTCTACATATGAGGGGTTTGCCATAATCTTCGCAGGATTTGAAACTATGTATCGTAGTCTCTATCAAATGTGTAGTCCCTTAGTCGGGTATAAGACGCCCGCCGGGAAAAATAGCGGTGGTTATGAATGTATTCTATTCTACCTATTATTTAGTCGGTTTAGCGGGTTCGATTTCCGCACGGAGCAACTCTTTGTAGTGTGATCCACAAATTGTTGTTTGGGTATTTTATGTATGTTTGTAAAAGGCACCCACGTCACAGGAGAAGATCTTAGTGTGGGGCAACGTGTTTTTTAAAAAGAGATTTACTCACTTTTTCCTGTTAAAATCTGAGATTCATATAATACGGATCTAGCCTATTACCATATATCGGCTTATAAATTCCAAATTTCTAAGAAATAATGATTTTTTTTGTGTCGTTGGTCCAGTGGCCGCGAGTTCGCCAGTCGACCGCAAGGTCGTAGGTTACAGGTCAAGCCGAAATATTACCTATTGGGTTTTTTCGCTTTACGAAATTTATTGTGACCAGTTTTTATTATTGGTATATGTTAATGGTATTTTTTTTATTAATATATGGGACTAATATTATTAATAAGAATTAAAAATACCAGTATATGGTAGTAGGCTCACCCCCTATTACATGGGACTTATAACACTAATGGTGAAAAGTGGGTGTACATTGTATAGCGGCAGTAGAGATGATGACGGGGCATGAAAATTAAAAATCTATTTAGTCCGTCAGTTAGGTAATGAAAAAATATTAGACACGTATATATTCTGTCATATACTTAGATAAAACGTATCAAAGTTTAGGAGTGGAAGCAAATACGTCATTTCTACGTATAGATCGTACACCTCTAGTCGATATATAATCGAAAGTATTGGTTTCCATAAGAAAATAAAAAAAACGTGTCTGATATTTTAAAATAATCTACAAGACGGGCTTAAAAATAAAAATTAGTCATCTACCCTATTGCAAAGTTCAAATATCTACCACAAAAAATTTCGACATTTAAAAAGGTTATAATTAAAATAAAAACCAAAAATAAACATTACAAAAAACCAAATGTAACATTTTATGCTTCATAAATAACATAAAATAAAATAAATCAATAACAATTTAAATAAATAGAAATAGCTATACGCATGTTAATTTAACGATTGAATTTAACAATAAAAACTATAAGTAAAGTTAAACCGTAGCTCAGTTAAAAATGTGGTTAAAATATCGAATACCAGTTGGTTATATAACTTAACCTGTTCAGTTAAAAAGACACATTATAAATTGTTCGAAAACATTGCGCCATTTTTTTACTCATCTCAAGCCCTACATTTTTATGTAAACAACAGCTCATGTAGTGTAGATGTCCAGTCAACAAGGATGTAGCGTGGACTGTCCAGGCGACACACGTACTTAGGTATCGTCATGAGCTAATGTTCACATGTAAACAGCAGCTCATGTAGTGTAGATGTCCAGTCAACAAGGATGTAGCGTAGACTGTCCAGGCGACGCACGTACTTAGGTATCGTCATGAGCTAATGTTCACATGTAAACAGCAGCTCATGTAGTGTAGATGTCCAGTCAACAAGGATGTAGCGTGGACTGTCCAGGCGACACACGTACTTAGGTATCGTCATGAGCTAATGTTCACATGTAAACAGCAGCTCATGTAGTGTAGATGTCCAGTCAACAAGGATGTAGCGTAGACTGTCCAGGCGACACACGTACTTAGGTATCGTCATGAGCTAATGTTCACATGTAAACAGCAGCTCATGTAGTGTAGATGATAATTTTAAGATCATCTTTATTTTTTATGACCTAGACATATTAACCTTGTGGGTACAAGCAGAGCAGTAGGTGTGTCGTGGGCGACACACAATAGGAACGGAGAAACAAAAGCAGGTCGAAATATACCAAAATATCATATTTTTATGACGGATTATGAACTTTAATGTCTTATGATAGAGTTGATAATGGATATTGAGAGTGTGGTATAGCTTTATATGCGTCTGTATAACGATTAGATATGAGTCACAGTATTTCTAATAAAATTATTACTAACCTTTTATAGATATATGTTTTGTTTTAGTGAAAAGGTATATTATAATTTAGTATAGTATCGTCACGCCTTTTATCCCCGACGGGAGGCAGAGGTGCACATTACGGCACGTAATGCCGCTATACAATGTACACCCACTTTTCACAATTTGTGTTATAAGTCCCATGTAATAGGGGGTGAGCCTATTGCCTTACACTGGCTTTAATTGCGGGGTGTTACATTGTATATCCTCTGTGCACCTTTGTCTACCTCTGCGGGGATTATAAAACATGATTTTACGTTAAATTTATAATACAACTAGCATCTTTCAACGGCTTCGCTCACGTTTCCATAGGACAAAAACTTATTGACTAAAAACCACCCCGTTCCTACTCTTGCTTTTCGAGCCGGTTCAAACACAACACTACCTCCCATTAAAGCCGATGGCAGATACTTTTAGAACACCTTATATAAATACATCTGCCTACAACTTCGTGGAATTGAAGCCGTATTGTTATATGTCCATAAAAAAACAACTTTCGCTGATAAAAACGAAAGTACAAACGGCGTTTATTTTAGTCCTTCATTCTTGTAACTATAACCTGCACTGGGTACGTTAAAATGCAATAAAAAAATAAACTTTCTCGATGTATAACATCTTTGTGTTAACGTACTGGAGTTGCGGACTACCTAGCGGGTTACCGGGGCTCCGGCTTGAAGCAGGAGTAGGAACGGGGTGGTTTTTCGTCAGTAAGAGTCTGACACTCCCTCTCGCCTCGCTCAAGGCCGGAGAAGTCATTGGATGATTTTCCCAGAAGTTTTTTTTACTTAGGGTAGATGTTTATCAGAGAGCGATGCTATGTAATCTTTTAATCGGGTATACTACACCCACGAGAAGAATAAGGGAGGTTGCCAAATGTATGACAAAAAGCATCGTTTATCAGCAATATATGCAATAAGAAGCAAGCCTATACAAATTACATTTAAGTACTTACTAAGAATCTTTGACATGCATAATACTATAGCTAGAAAATAGGTCATAAGGTTGTCCTAGGCTGTCTAAATAAGCACTGCGTAGGCGCAAGGTTGAGCGAAAGTTATTGTCGAGAGGCTTAGTATAGTTGTACATGGAAAGCTAAGCTGATTTTTATAGTATAGCTTGTGTTTTGTAAAGTAGAATACGTTTGTTACTAACGCTGCTCTTTCTGTGGGTGTATGGTACCCGACTACTTATTTGACAGAGGTTGATCACATCCGGATGGATGAGTGAAAGTTGGTGCATTTTCCCCATATAGTGTTGTGTTTGAAGATTACAATAGTGAAGAAATTTTGTACCCCGGACTAGTTAATTCAATTTGAGAACATAAAGAAGTTAAATAAACATTGACTCTACTCTGCATAAAGTGGTTCACAAATACGCACGATGCGATGAAAACACACAACACTACCTCCCATTAAAACCGTGGCAGATACTTAAAGCTCCTTATATATGCACCTCTGTCTACCCCGTTCTGGTTAAAAAGTCGTGATCTTATATTCTGTGTCTTTGACATTAATTTATGATGAATTTCTCAACAGTTCGGCAGATGTTACATATAAATTGATTTATTTAAATACTAATCAATCAAAACTTAATGATTTTGATAATTTACAACATTGATTTTGTAATTCTACACTCATAAATATAATTGGACTGTCTATTTGTAATATTGAAATAATTGCATGTGAATATAGATACTATAGATGCACACAAAATATCATTTTTTTTAATTTTTGTCTGTCTGTTTTGGCTTAGATATCTCTGAAATGGCTGGACTGATTTTGACGGGACTTTTTATTGGCAAGTAGCTGAGGTACTTTTATTATTAATTCTAAAAATCTATCTCTGCGGTCGCACTCACCGAAAATATTGACAGACTGATGGATAATTCAGTTAAACGTTTCAAAAGTGTTCAATTGAGGATTAATTGAAATAAATGCTTTGACGTTGACTTTGATAAGCAATTTGAAGAAAATGGTATTATCAATTTTTTTTAAAGTGGCTGTGTAATAATTTGACTATCCTTTATTAATTAAATCTTAACTGATCTCCAACAAGGAGAACAACGAGACAAACCCGTCTTTTGTGGAATAAACCAATTGATGATGATGATTATGACGATACCATACCAGGTGTAGCTTACACCTTGCTAAGCGATAAAATATAGCTCAAATTATAACACTACAGCACTACCTTTACAGCGTAGGTAGCTCATAAGTACTCATTCTATATAAGACGTATAGTACAAGATTCAGTGCCTGCCTTATGCAAATTAACACACATACACACATACACAGCCTTGCTAAATAATTGTACAAACGAAATTTCACTTTTTTGACCGATTTGCAATGAAAAAAGGATACTTTATGTGCCTATCTTATGTAATGTGATAATGTAATGTTTTTTTTGTTATATGTATAATGTAATACAGCCTGGTTTTTTTTATCAGTAGCCAAATTTTTTTTCTGTGAGTTAGGTATCATTAATTCATCATCTCATTATTCAAACATTCTATTATAAACAAAAAAAAAAAACATTTTTTGATTTCACTGAAGAAAATTGGTTACAAAGTTGATTTCGGAGGTCGGTGTTAAATAAGAAACGAACAATAACGAGAAACAACGACTTTCGAAATCAAAGTCAATTTGATCCTTTTAATGTTTTTTTAACCGTCTTTCTTCAGTGAAGTCGGTTATTTATAAGTTTTTTTTTTTTGTTTAAAAATGGGATGTTTGATTTTTTTTGTAAAAAGTGTTTTTTTTTTTTAACCCAACTTAACATAACTCTCAGAAAAACTTTGGCTGGTGATAAAAAAACTGACTGTATGTAATGTTACATAAGTTATGTAATAATGAGTAAATAGAAATGACCTTCGAATAAGAAGTAGGTTTACAAAGATACGTGTTGCTAACAAACGGTGAAGGAAAACATCGTGAGGAAACCATTTTTATTGAGAGGGGGAACGTCCCATTTATTTGAGTGAGGGGAAATTGTCCAATGACTTCTTCCGCCTTGGGCGAGGTGAGAGGGACTGTTAGACTTTTACGTTGATTTTGACTCCTGTTTATATCGAGCGAAAGGTTCGGGTTCGATTCCTGGTTAAATTACACTGGAAAAATATCGATACATTTCATATTGCTGGCAACCAATATTGCTGGTAACGGGTAACGGGATCAATTTCCGCACGAAGCAACTCTTTGTGTGCTCCACAAATTGTTGTTTCGGGTCTGGGTGTCATGTGTATGTGAACTTGTATGTTTGTAAACGCACCCACGACACAGGAGAAAATCCTAAAGCAGGCCAAAGTACATACATACATAATCTCACACCTGTCTCCCATGGGGGTAGGCAGAGACAATGGAACGCCAATTGCTACGACTCTTACATACCTCTTTCGTTTTATCAACAGTCATCAGTCTTTTCATGCATACTCGTCGGTTAAAGGTAAAAAAATGTTCCATTGGGGTCAAGTTTAAAAAAAAGTCCATTCGTAATGTACTAAATAATAGTTTACTCAACTCCTTAATAGGACTCGAAACCTCATAAAATTTGTTCTTTAACAAAAACATACCAAAATTGTCTGTTACATAATTTTCAAGTTCAAAAAAATCAATACCTATATTTGTCGGAAGAGGAAACTGAACCATATCGGAACTACCTTCCTACCCACCTGAAATACTCTAACAATCTCAATTATACCTATTTTATTAACACATTTAACATCTATAGGTAACACGGTGAAACCAAGGACATTTATTCTATTTATGTGATTCGTAAACTAAATATTTGGACTCAGTTCGGCCTCTGCCTACCTCATATTTGAACTTCCTAAGTTGACTTAAGATGTTTGGTGATGAATTAGCGAGGTTAAGCTGTGGTTTCCTGAGGCTTAGAAATAGATGGGGCGGGTAAACAGCAGCTCATGTAGTGACCAGTTAATAAGGATTCTAGGTGATACATAAACAGCAGCTCATGTAGTGTAGATGTCCAGTCAACAAGGATGTAGCGTTGACTGTCCAGGCGACACACGTACTTAGGTATCGTCATGAGCTAATGTTCACATGTAAACAGCAGCTCATGTGGTGTAGATGTCCAGTCAACAAGGATGTAGCGAGGTTGACTGTCCAGGCGACACACGTACTTAGGTATCGTCATGAGCTAATGTTCACATGTAAACAGCAGCTCATGTAGTGTAGATGTCCAGTCAACAAGGATGTAGCGTAGACTGTCCAGGCGACACACGTACTTAGGTATCGTCATGAGCTAATGTTCACATGTAAACAGCAGCTCATGTAGTGTAGATGTCCAGTCAACAAGGATGTAGCGAGATGCACATACCTAATCTAAAAAATATCAAAAATTTCTTCGTCCAATGTATTTTAATACTTATTCCAAAGAGTAGAAGGTTCATTTCTATTCCGAAAACTGATTTTTATTATTCATTTTTTTTTATCATGATATTAAGTCAACACCAAGTCCTTTTTTTTTAGTTAAATGTCAATTCTAAATATATAAAAATTCTACAATTACTTTAGAGATTTTGCTATGCGAAAACCTCTCTTACTACCTTAATAATAAAGACGTAATTTCATATTGACAGGTGTTAGTTGGACATTGTTATTTGATTGTGAACTTTAAGGCTTAGTCATAAGGTGTGTTTTGAGTTAATGATGGGTGTCATCTCTACCTGATTAGGAATTCAACCTTGGTTTACACACAAGAATCAATAAGTACGTTAGAACAGAGGTTTTTGATAAAATTATAAATTTTGTTCACACATTGATGATCTCAGTACATGTGTACTTAAATTAGTAGCTAAGCTACGTTTTGTTTCATTATTGGGTATATAGATAAAATCTCTGCCTACCCCTATAGATCCGGAGCTGCGGACTACCTAGCGGGTTTACCGAAGCTCCGGCTCGAAAAGCAGGAGTAGGAACGCGGTGATTTTTAGACAGTAAGAGTCTGACACACCTCTCGCCTCGCCTAAAGCGAGAGAAGTCATTGGAGGCTTTTTCCCCCGTTATAAAAAGGCCCTTTGGATAATTTGACTGCACGGTTAGCGCGGTAGCTAGGCAACTGGTTGCCGTGCAACGTGTAGCGGGTTTAATTCCCTCACTGAGCACCAACGAACTAGTAGTCTAATTCTATCGGTCATATAAAACAGAAAATATATAAAATAACTAGCTTGTGCCCTGACTTTGCCCGCATGAATTACATAATATAATAACAACGTCACGCCTTTCATCCTTGAAGGCGTAGGTAGAGGTGTACATTACGGTACGTAAAGCCACTATACAATGTACACCCACTTTTCACCATTTGTGTTATAAGTCCCATGTATTTGGGGGTGAGCCTATTGCCATATACTGGGCACAATATCAGACCCCTGTGCTACTATTGAGAAAATTTTGAAAAACCGAAAAATGCCCAGTTATACCTTAACCGACCCGGGAATTGAACCCGAGACCTCTTGTCGGCAGTCGCACTTGCGACCACTCGACTAACGAGGCAGTCTTCGATGATAATATAATATTTTATGAAATGTTGCAACCAAATTTTGAAGCAGATATCTTTAAGCGATTGAACTGAAATTTTGAATAGGTACACGTTTAGTTTGCATGACCATAAATGCTAAACTATATAAAATCTTGCTTTTCAATAGTTAAAGTTTAAAAAGTTTCAAACTAACTACATAACAAAAAAGCTATTCGTTTAAAAGACTAGACAGTTAAAATAACTGATAAATTATGGCTTTTGTCCGCAAAGTTCAAAGTTCGATTCCGGACCGTGAACTATTGTTGGGTTTGACTTATCTTGTGTGGATAATCAAAATATTATTATTACATTAAAGGTCAGATATCTTCGTTTTGATCATATTCTTTTTAAAGACGATAAGTTCAATCGTTTCGTTAGTTTTTTTAACGATATACAGCGTGTAACAAAACACCCATATACTTACATCAAGAAGCACTGAAGAATACAGGTTGAATAGAATCTCTACACAAAATTTCAGCTTAAAATACGTTTAAAAAAAATTGGTACTAAATACATGGTGTCGCATGGTTCTTGATTTTAAATGATACAAACGTGTCACAACACTACAGGGATCACTCTCTATATTACGAAACATTTCTTCTGTCAATCTGATCGCCTAGTGCCTATCTACCTAATAGGCTGATGCCTGATCCGGAGCTGCGGACTACCTAGCGGGTTTACCGGGGCTCCGGTTTGAAAAGTAGGAGTAGGAACGAAGTGGTTTTTAGTCAGTAAAAGTCTGACACTCCCTCTCGCCTCGCCCAAGGCGGGAGAAGACATTGGATGATTTTATCCCTTCAATAAAAAAAGGTATTGTGTTACATCGGTTTTCCACTCGCCGGTGGTATCACTCCGGTCGGGCCGGCCCATTCGTGCCGAAGCATGGCTCTCCCACACTTGATAAATATACCTATAGGTATTGTAATGAAGCTATTTATATGTTAATTATACTAGTCAAGATAGTTGCTAAGCCGCCATTTTAATTTTGGTGACAATATCGTTTGGAATGTAGACATTCGCACATTAAGTTATACAAAACCAGTATAAACTGACCGTCGAATGTGCGAAACGATCATAGAAAGCGGGGTCATGATAAACTGGTTATATATAGCTTCATGATTTGTATGTTGGTATTGTGTACATAGATGTAACAAAAGGGGGTATACATATTAAGTGTGTATCTAGATAACATAACAAACGATACGTGAAGGGTCATTTTAAACTCGTGTTTTCATGGATACACAGTTATTTCGGGAATTTTTCCAATACATCAAAGTCCAGAAACCGAACATTATTTATTTCAAATAGATACAGGTACTAGGCGATCAGATTTATAGAGGAAATATTTCGTAATAAGCGAGTGACCCGTGTAGTGTTGTGACACGTCTGTATTATGATTTATAAAATCAAGAACCATGCGACACCAAGTATTTGGTACCAATTTTTTTAAACGTATTTTAAGCTGAAACTTTGTGTAGAGATTCTATTCAACCTGTATTCTTCAGTGCTTCTTGATGTATTTTGTTACGCGCTGTATATTTGATTTGTGTGTTGGTATGTGTCATAGATTTCATTTATGGTTATTGAAAGGTGTGATATTGTTATTTGATTTTTAATAGTGAGTCATATTCGAGTTAATCTAGTCTAGGGTTTTTCAAAGTCAAAGTTAGAGTCAAAATTATTTATTTCAAATAGATCAGGAAGACACTTTTAAATGTCTAAAGCTAATATAAATAATATTTTTCTGTCAGTCGGCCCCCTAGTTGCTCGTTTACAAACATACAATTTCACATACACATGACACCCAGACCCGCAACAACAATTTATGATCACACAAAGAGTTGTTCCGTGCGGGAATAGAATCCGCTAGCGTTGCACCGTTTGTCATTAAATATTATTATAATTTTACTTTCAATACATACAAAAGCGCACGTACCATCCACTACGATCCTTACATATATTTTTATGACATAAGGCGGCAAACCAGCCGACTGATCCTCTGATGGTAAGCAATCGCCGCCATTCATGGCCAAACGCAACACCAGTGGAGTTATAAAACATTTGGGGATTTGAGGTTATAGAGATAGAAGAAACTGGAGAAAGAATTGGTCTTCGGTAACCTCACTCACCAACACAAGTGTTCACTCCAGTCAAGCCGGCCCATCCATGCCAAAGCATGGCTCTCCCACACTTAATCAATCTCAAAATTTTACCAAACAGTGCAATAACCATCTTCTTTCTTCTTGTTACAGAACCATGAAGCCACTATTCTCTATAGTGGTAGCCATATTGGTGATCGCGGCAAACGCACACCCAGAAAACATCGAGCAAGTCAAAGAACTGCCCCAAAGCCACGAACCAGTCCTGGAGGCAGAAGCTAGCGAGCCACAGGCGAGAACAGAACGATGCACAGCTTGCGCTGGCACCCACAGCTTAAAATCCCCCAAAGAACTCCTAGCCTCGCTAAAAACCCTCCCAAATGCTGAGGTCCACACTCAATCCACTTTCGAGGAATGCTCATCCGAAAAGGGATGCGCTGGAGTTAAGATAAAGGATGGAAAGATTGTCCAGAAGTTCGGTAACCTCCAGGCTTTCAAGGCTGCAGCCAACGCTGACGCAGCCAACGAATTCCAGTTCCAGGCAGCTGGAAACAGCGTCTTCGAAGGTGGTGTCGCCAACGGTGGACCCTTCTGGTGGATGAACGAACAGAACTCCCCCTTCAAGAACGCTGGTGCTGGTGGTTCTTTTGAGAAGTTCAGCAAGTCTTCTTCCAGCTTCACCAGCTCAAGCAACACTGGTGCTGGTGGCGTTGATTTGGGCGCCAACCCATTCTTGAACGGTGGTTTCTCGAAATTGGCTGGTAATGCCGGCTTTACTGGTGCCGGTGGCAATTTCGCTGGAAGCCAGTCCTTCGAATCATCATCCTCGACAAAGGAGATCGACATCAGCAAGAACCCGTTCTTGAGCGGAGGTGCTACTGGTTTCGGTGGTCAGAACTCTTTCGGCAGTGCTCAAGGTAACTTCGGAGCTGGACAGAGCGGTTTCAACAGCTTCAGCTCTGGTTCAAGCTCCAACTTTGGATCAAGCGGGTCTGGTTACACTGGTTCTTCTCCATCTCCCTTCGCTGCTTCTTCTGGTGCCAACGTGAACTTGATCCAGAACTCGCAGAAGAACGAATTCGACTATGCCCAGCAGACACAACAGAATATTGACGAGATCTTCCAGAGCACTGGAAATGTGAATGCTCATGATAACTCTGGAGGTGATTTGCAGCAGACTTGCGCTGGGCAAGGATACGTGTGTGTGTTGAAGTCTCAATGCAACAACGGTGTTGTCAACACTAATGGAGGTGGTCTTCTGCAGGCTAACACTCAGGTAAGTGTCTTCTTTATATCAGAATATATGATCATGATTTGGACTGATGGAAAGAAGTTAACAGCTGTAGCATTTGTATGTTTCCGTAGGATTAGAGGCATTGCCAGCGTTTTAGGGTGTTTTTAAGAGATTTAGTTTAAGTCAAAGTCAAAAGTCAAGAGACAAAAGTCAAAAGTCAAAAGTCAAAGTTAAAATTATTTATTTCAAAAAGACCAGGAAGGCACTTTAGAACGTCAAAGCAAATATAATAATATTAATAACATCTGTCTGTCGGTCAGTCCTCTAGTTGCTCTATTTGCTCGTTCCAAAGTGTAGATTCCTATGGAGAAGAACGAGCAAGAAACTCCATAGGTTACTCTTTTTCAATTAGATTCACAATACAATACTTGGTTACATTGTTTCGATTGCTTCAGCAGCCCAAACATAGGACCCACTTAGTTATTATTCAAATTTCTCGAGTTACCTTTTATTAGAAGCAAGTATAACAGCTCCACACGTAGGACCCATTTTCTTTTGATTTTCCGCGGTGCTTGACGACTGGGCTTCTTTGTGCAATCTCGTTGCTTAAGGGCATTAAATTCACCAAGTGGAAACTATCGTTTTTTTTTCTTCTCCTCTAATAATATCTTCTGATTTATTTCGTTCATGTCCCTGAGACGTCGGACTTCAGTGTTCCGGTGTTTTCATGGTTGTATCTACTGTAGATTCTGGTGCACAGGAGTTGCAGCGGTTTTGGAACGACGTGGCGGACTTGTCCCATTAAAAAATATAGTAAACATAATATTTACCGAAGCGGAATTTATTTATTAATCAAAATATATGATACATATCACTATATCAAGGAAATGATGATATTATCAAACATTTGGAATTTTAATATATGATTTGCCCTTTTGTAATTAATAATCGTATTTAATAATATATTTCTTAAAGAGTCAGTATGTTTGTAACGCAGTTTTACCTAAACGAGTGAACCGATTTTGATAAATTCTACAGCGATTGAGTACACTCTAATTTTCGGATTTATATATTTTTTTTTTTATGGAACACGCCGGTAAACGAGCAGACGTATCACCTGATGGTAAGCAATAGCCGCCGCCCATGAACACTTAAAACACCAGAGGCGTTACAAGTGCGTTGCCGGCCTTTTGGGGGTTAGGAATATAAGGGTTGTTGGGGAATCGGGGATTGGAAAGGGGGAATTGGAAATCCGGCAACCTCAATCACACAATGAAACACAACGCAAGCGTTGTTTCACGTTGGTTTTATGTAAGGCCGTGGTATCACTTCGGTGGAGCCGTCCCATTCGTGCCGAAGTATGGCGAGCCCACACTTAAATTATTATTAAGACGGATTCATAAATGAAATACCAAACCGAGCGAAGCCACAATCCTTTACTAGTACAATCTTAAGGTCAAATATTTAAACAAATGAATGTGAATAATTCAAAGGTCAGCGTTACTGATGATTTAAATCATCGGACAAGTATTTCTCAAGTACCTGCTTGACAGCCGACAATTTGACGAAGTCAAGTTTTTAGCCAAGGACAAGTCGCTTATTATGTTGTATAGATAGTTTTGACTAGCTATCAAAATTCTTTAAAACATGCATTTAGTGATGGTATTCCTAGTTGGTGAAAAGACCGTATTCCTTTTAAATCTTTGACTGCCAATAGAAAACTGTTGAAGGCAAATCCTCCGCTAACGTCGGTCACTGGTGACCACCACGGCGTTCAATGTGTTAAAAGATTGGTAATGGCAACTGTGAAATCTCTGGTGTTGCTTCCACCTGATCAGGTTACCATCTGTATGCTCGGTATACTGCCCCACTATTCCATGAAAAAATGGTGTGAACTGGATTTTGCCATATTAATGAAACACTAGCTTCTTCCAGCGTTTCCGTGAGATAAAAGTATCCTATCACCCAAGTCAGCTCATACCCTGTCCGTATACCAAATTACATCAAAATCCGTTCAGTAGTTTCAGCGTGATTGACGGACAAACATCCAAAACATCCAATCCTAAGCAATTTGCTGACATATTTCTTTATGAAAATTCTCTATAATTTGTAATAAGGTAAATCCCGATTTATGACCAAAAGACTCGCGTAGTACAAATATCAATGAAAAAAAAAATTACCATACCCGAGAATCGAACGTAAAAACCACGTGCTTAGTAATCACTACACAAATAAGACCCAACATAGCATATTGACATAAATAGAATTATAATGCGTAAGACTTATAAAAAAAAAAAAACAAATTCTACGCATATTAGTCACAAATGTCAAGGATATCCATAATGGCACAACCGAAACTCGAACCCGGATCCTCCTATCAATAAATCATCAATAATTCACATCTGTTTGTTTGTCTGTCCACACAAAGCTACGAAACTGATGGATTCATTTTGATAGACGCGTCGGATTCTTTATTTACAATAGATTTGACAAAAGAACGCTAATTGATTATTGTACCTACTATTTTTCTACTTTAATTGGGCAGAAACCGGTTTTTTGAATACGTTTTTATTTTTATTATTTAGTCAGGTTTATCTTGCATAATTATTTATAAAACATAATATTCAAATTTTCCGTCGTCTGTTTGTCTGTTATTTATACCTAAACTCGAAAACTAATGAAACAATTTTAATGCGACTGATTTGACATGTCGCAAGTGCGACTGCCGAACAAGGGGTCTCGGGTTCGATTCCCAGGTCGGGCAAAGTACTACTGGGTTTTTTTTCGGATTTTCGAAAATTTCTTAGTAGTAGCACGGAGTCTGGAAATGTGCCCAGTATATGGCAGTAGGCTCATCCCCTATTACATGGGACTTATAATACAAATTGTGAAAAGTGGCTGTACATGGTATAGCGGCATTACGTGCCGTAATGTGCACCTCTGCCTACCCCTTTGAGGATAAAAGGCGTGACGTTGTGTGTGTTTTAAAACGATCAAATTTAACAGTCTGTCTGTCAGTGAAGCTAGGTGCTCGTTCCAAAGTTTAGTCTGCAGCTTATGTGTACCTCTGCCTACCCCTTTGAGGATAAAAGTCGTAATGTTATGTAGTAAACAAGCATATAATATGCGTCACATGCGAATAATATGAAGAGGTACGCCTTGGCATTGTTTCAAAAAGGATTAAATTAACTTAAGATCTAAGATAGGTTCTAATTTAAATACTAAAAGACTAAATATTATTAAACACTAGCGACCCGCCCCAGCTTCGCATGGGTGCAATGGTGATATATTATGCATGTATTATACATATAAACCTTCCTCTTGAATCACTCTATCTATTAAAAAAACCGCATCAAAATCCGTTGCGTAGTTTTAAAGATTTAAGCGTACAAAGGGACATAGGGACAGAGAAAGCGACTTTGTTTTATACTATGTATTGATTAGCTATTCTCGCGCCTGATCCGGAGCTGCGGACTACCTAGCGGGTTTACCGGCTCGAAAGCAGGAGTAGGAACGGGGTGGTTTTTAGTCAGTAAGAGTCTGACACTCCCTCTCGTCTTGCCCAAGGCGGGAGAAGTCATTGGGTGGTTTTCCCCCCTTAAAAAAGCTACCCTCGCAAGATTTCACCCGCTCTGCGCGACTCCTATAGGTAGTAGCGTGATGTTTTAAAGCCTATATATAACATTCCTTCAAAACAAGATTTGGTGAAAACGAACCAGTAATTCCAGTGATTAGAGCGTTCAAAACAAACAAACTCTGTAGCTTTATATGTATAAAATTAAATATTAAATATATCATCAACAGCAGAGTAGATTACATTTTATCACCTACCGTACTCTACTAAGATACTACAAGACAGAGACAGAGCAGCAGCGCTCTCTGATAAACCTGAACCTTTTATACTGCAATCTCCAACCCGCCTCCCTGCGGAGATTATGACAAACCCCTCTCATGTAGAGGAGGCTCATAGTCCAAGAGTGGACTATCACGGTCTGTTGATGGGCAAACCACGGGTAAAACATAGTGGCTTGTAATAAGGTCAGTAGAAAAAGCTAACACGTTTTGTGTGTTTATGCAATTGTAAAGAAAATATTGTGATGACCATCTGTGAAACGAGACAGGTAGGGATAGCATAATAGTTAGGTTAGGTACTAAAATAAATTTTGTTCTAGTAGAATAAAAGAAAGAAAGAAAAACAGTTTATTTGCACCGATTACAAAAATAATAAACATAAATAATTGATAAAAAAAAGTATACACGGCGCAAAAAGGCCAGTACTCAGCTAAAATGCCGTGACCCGAGCGCGATAGCTCGAGTCGCAGCGCTGATAGTAAGATTATTTAGACACCACTGACTAACGGTGAAGGAAAACATCGTCAGGAAACCTGGGCTTATAATTTCCAATTATAAGTTTGAAATCGCCAACCTGTATTGAGGAAGCGTGGTAATTAATGCTCAAATCTTCTCCGTGTGAGAAGAGGCCTTTGGTCAGCAGTGGATACTCTTATAGGCTGTGGTTATCATGTTGATGGTACATTTTTTTAATACATATAGTAAGTCTGATTGGTCTAGAAATCGAACTTGAGCCTTGAGCTATGCAACTGACCAGTTAAAACACTTTTATCTAGGGCCTTAGTACGTGTTTGCATTACGATCAAAGTAATCGAAACGAGAAGTACTGATTGGCCGGCGCGAATGAACCAACCAATCAGAGCGCGAACGCGCTCTCGTTTCAAATTCGTACTAAGATTCTGTTGTGAAAAAAAAAGCTTTTTTTTTAGACTTTTTACATCTCTAGCCTCATTATGTTATAGTCGCTATCATTATTAGCCATTTTAGCCCAAAAATAATCCATTCCAATCCAAATATTTCAAAAAACTTAAAAACAAAAAACATATATATTTAAATACTCCTATCTGACATCTCTGCTGACGCTCTCGTCCTTACACCGGCGTCGTGTCGACGTCAGTGTCGCAACATTCGAGGCTCGACGGCAAACCGCTAGGATAACTAACTTTATTATATTTACGCTTCACATACCTTCGTTACATACATACAAACTTTGAGACAGACAGACAGACAGTTACACACTTATTAAATTAACTAAAAATCACGGTTTACTTATGTCGCGCAACCTACTGACGTCGCTGCGTCTGCTCACGCTACTCTCGATGAAGAGTCCCTTTGTGACTCGAAACTAGTAGAGCTCCATTAAAGTACCGTACATGAGTAAACTGCGATTTTTAGTTAATTTAGTATGTCCCGCGACTTCGCCCGCATTCCGTATCTTATGTGGTATTCCAAACCATAATCTACCCTTGTTCCAATTACCCTTGTTACTCATGTAACTGTTTAAGGCAACTCGACTCATTTCAAGCCTCGCTAAGGGCCCATAGTCATGATACGGAACTTTAAAACTCTATGCAATACAAGCCTTTGCCATCGGCTTCGTCCACGTTCTCATCGAATAAAAAGGTTCCTACGTTGTTCCTAATTTCATCCCGATTCTTTCAGCTATTTTGACGTGATTGAGAAACAAATATACACACACAAATAATACCGAGAGGGAGTGTCAGACTCTTACTGACTAAAAACCACCCCGTTCCTTCTCCTGCTTTTCAAACCGGAGCCCTGGTAAACCCACTAAGTAGTTCGCCGCTCTATAAATATGAGCCTCTAGCACAGCTTGAAACTAGTCGAGTTCCTCGTCAAACAGTTACATGAGTAAGCCGATAACATAATAATGGATACACAGTTAGTTTTAAAACCACTTAAACCTTGTTTTACATCATACAAACAAACATACATACATACATACAATCTCATACATAATGTATGAAGTCAAACGGATTCGGTGTCTTACTCGGTTGTCTTCAAGTACACTCGCATACAGAATGATTAATGTTGTTCTCATGTTGTATAACTATCTTCTGCCAGCGGATTCGCTCGCGTTCCCATGGAATAAAGTTACCTTTCACCGAAGTCAGCTCATACTCTGTCTGTATACCAAATTTCATCAAAATCCGTTCAGTAATTTCGTTTCTGGTGTTTTGGGTGTCCATGGGCGGATCCCGTCCTTCTGCTCGATTACATACTTCATCGCTTACATTATACAAAAAAAAATATTAAAATCCGTTCAGTAGTTTATGCACTACACAGTTACAAAAGTTACATACTCTCAGAAACTTTCGCATTTATAATATTAACTAATATTTCCCCTCGGCTTCGCTCACGTTAAGAAGTATAATTATTAATGGAATTAAAAATCCGTCACGTCATAACATCTACCTGTATGACAAATTTCAGCTCGATCCGTCCAGTGGTTTTGGCTATACGCTGATAGATCACTAAGTCAGTCAGTCACTTTTGAGTTATGCCGTATATATGTATAGATAGGATAAGATTTGTATCACATTCAAACATGTCCGTACATTACCGATAGCAACACAACCAAATACCAAAGCTAAAGAATAATAAATCATGTCAGAAGGCAGCGAGCCTATTGCCTAACACGGGCTTCGAACTACTATATCGAACTTACATACTAATACTATAAATGGGGAAGTATGTTTGTTTGTCTGTTCAGATCTGAAAACAAAACGACAAAACGACAAGGGATCTCGGGTTCGATTCCCGGGTCGGGCAAAGTATTACTATGCTTTTTTCGGTTTTTCGATAATTTCTCAGTGGTAGTACGGAGTCTGGAATTGTGCCCAGTATATGGCAATAGGCTCACCCTCTATTACATGGGACTTATAACACAAATCGTGAAAAGTGGGTGTACATTGTATAGCGGCATTACGTGCCGTAATGTGCACCTCTGCCTACCCCATCGGGGATAAAAGGTGTGACGTTGTATAGAAAGTAAAAAATAAGTATACTGACTATTTATGACTAAAAAAAAAATCATAATTTATTTGTAAATCTGCTCCCAACCTCTTAAAAAGTGCGTGCGCGACCGCGGACCAAAGCTACTCTCTCACATTTTGACACAGCCTTCCGATAGGTCAAAATCCCATACGAAAATTTCGAAATCGTTCAAACGTATTTTGTAACCGAATGCAAAGACCGTGTTTACACTTATGTGTCTGACAGTACACGTCTGTGTTTTATGATTAATAGTTGTCTAAGTATTTTAATAGTCATAGCAAATGTATTTTACTTGGTAAAGTTTAAGTTAGTAGTTTGTAAACTGTGGAGTTTCTTGCTCGTTATGATACATAGAAATTGGGTAGTATTCATATACAATTATTAATAATTTCTATTAGTCTAATCAAATGTATATTGAGATTGTAAAAAAACATTATTTTTGAAAAGAGTAACGATAGAATTGCTTGCTCGTTCTTCTCCATTCGAAGCTACACTTTAGAACGAGCACCTAGCTTCACTGACAGATATAATAACGCATAATTCAATTTGCCTCATTAACGTTTAACGTTTCAAAAGTGCCTCATTAATAATAATTTGCAAAATAAAATGTAATACAAGATGAAATGTAACAAGTCTCTCAATTCAAATTAAATGGCGACATCGGACTTCTTGCCGGGTATGCTAGTTATTCTTAATTAAAAAAACGTTGAATTCCCCACACTAGAATTTTCACACAATTTGTGGATCACACAAAGAGTTGCTCTGTCACAATCGAAACTGTCACTGAATTAAGAGTCACTTAGCTTTATGTAGCACCTAAACTAATTCTTTACACGTGCTATTCACACATCAACAGCCTATAAGTGGCCACTGCTGACCAAAGCCCTCTTCTCACACGGAGAAGAGTTAAGCATTAATCACTACGCTTGCTTAATGCGGGTTGGCGATTTCAAACTTATATGTTAGAAATTATACGCCTAAAAACTAAACTAGGAGATAAAAACGAATCTATGCTACTCCCTAAAAAGTAAGCTTTCCAAAGATAACACAATTTTCTAAATCAGTCCAGTAGTTTCGAAGCATATTCTATACAAAACAAACATGTCAAATCATTCCTCTTTAACATATTCGCAGAGGCTTGAAACTAGTAATCATTATTATTAGCCACTTAATAGCAAAATGATTATCATTATGATTATATAATAGCTATTTACATGCCGTGTAAATAATATACCGTTATTATATATTGCGTGTCTAAACATACATATTTGATTTATGTACTGACAGCTAAGTTATTTAGTATATAGGTAAGAAAATAAAGATAGATTCAGTACAGAGACAGCAACCATTGGTTGTCTAGAGCCGACTGAGTTACAAAAGATATGGCTTCGTTACAAAGCGTACAATTTAGTATAACAATAGCTTTTTTTGAGGGGGAAAATCATCCAATGTCTTTTCCCGCTTTGGGCGAGGCGAGAGGAGTGTCAGACTCTTACTGACTAAAAACCACCCCGTTCCTACTCCTGCTTTTCGAGCCGGAACCTCGATAAACCCGCTAGGTAGTCCGCAGCTCAGTATAACAATAACTACTGTCTCTGTACTGAATCTATACCATTATTTTCTTACCTTCGTACTATATGGGATAAAAAATAGCCTGTGTTATTCCAGACAATAATCTACCCCTGTTCCAAATTTCATACCGATCCCTTTAGCCGTTTTGACGTGATTGAGTAACAAAAATACACACAAACTTTAAATGTGAGAGAGTTATGCTTCGGCACCGCTGGGCCGGCTCGACCGGAGTGATACCACGGACTCACAAAAAACCGACGTGAAACAACGCTTGCGTTGTGTGAGTGAGGTTACCGGAGCAATCCCCAATTCTCCAACAACCCTTAAATTCCTAACCCCCAAAAGGCCGGCAACGCACTTGTAACGCCTTAACGCCGAGGGCGATTGCTTACCATCAGGTGATCCGTCAGCTCGTTTACCGGCTTATACCATAAAATCACAAACTTTCGCATTTACAATATAAGTAGGATATTTGATATGAGTATTGCGCTATCGTTTCCCTGTCAATTTTCGTCTTTAAACTATTTAAATAATTCGAGTTATAGCCAGGTAGGCTACTGATTGCGTTACCCGTCTGACTTAACTGACGGTTGGGTCAACTAACTGACAAAGTTACTTTGACCTTTTATGTATAGTTCAAACCCTTTTGCCCTTTAGTTTAAAACTGACTTTTAGAGTTAGTTTCTACTATGTGCAATAGGTCTTTTTGAGGGGGAATAAGTGGGCTTTTCTTGAGATGTGCTATGTAGCTATGCTACGATGATGTGACTGCACGGTTGGTGCGGTGGCTGGGTAACCGGCTGCCGCGCAACGTGTAGTGGGTTCGATTCCCGCACGGAGCAACTCTTTGTGTGATTCACAAGTTGTTGTTTCGGGTCTGGGTGTCATGTGTGTGTGAACTTGTATGTTTGTAAACGCACACACGACACAGGAGACAATCCTAGTGTGGGGCAACGTTTTTTAAAAGAATATTGTAGCTGAGCTGTGAAACTATGTGACCGTTTCCATTAATACTAAGCTATGTAGCTGTGCGAGGAAGATGCGCAGCTGGAGTATGTGATGTATCAATAGTAAGGAAGCCATCCATAGCACGTATCTTTCCATAAAAAAAAAACAGCTTACCTGAGTCCGTTTCCACCAGTGCTAAGCTATGTGTACCAATTAATATGATTGGTGGAAGCCAAACGCATACTTCTTTTTTTCCGAAGTCCACTAAAATCAAATAAATGTAATATTTGACAATTAGGATCAACGTCTTTGTGCGATCTCTTATTGCAAAACTGAATATAAAGAAATCATTAAATATTAGCTTTAAATAAATAAATAAATATGTATATAGAATGCAAATCAATCAGCATGTTTGTTCATTAAACTCAATTATTTACCAATTCGCGCA
Source organism: Spodoptera frugiperda (assembly GCF_023101765.2). Classification (NCBI taxonomy): domain Eukaryota; kingdom Metazoa; phylum Arthropoda; class Insecta; order Lepidoptera; family Noctuidae; genus Spodoptera; species Spodoptera frugiperda. Next base: position 6,944,702 of record NC_064232.1, read on the forward strand.
ATAATTAAATCAATTTCGAAAAACAAATAGTCAATATTACAAATTCATTGACAACTTACAAAAAATGTCACCACCTCCTCTCATGCCGCGGGTGGCATATACCCGATTGATAGACTACACATTAGACAGAGACCGAGCAGCAGCACTCTCTGATAAACCTGAACCTTTTATACTGCGATCTCCAACCCGCATATATATGTATAAACCGATAAACGAGCAGACGGATCACCTGATGATAAGCAATCGCTGCCGCCCATGGACACCCGAAACACCAGAGGCGTTACAAGTGCGTTGCCGGCCTTTTGTGGGTTAAGAATCTAAGAGTGGTTGGGGAATCATGGCTTGGGAAGATTGGGAAGAAAGGTAATTAGGCCTCCGGTAACCTCGCTCACACAACGCGAGTGTTGTTTCACGTCGGTTTTCTGTGAGGTCGTGGTATCATGGCTCTCCCTCTCTATTAATCTGTACTAATATTATGAAGCTGAAGAGTTTGTTTGTTTGTTTGTTTGAACGCGCTAATCTCAGGAACTACTGGTCTGAATTGAATAATTCTTTTTGTGTTGGATAGTGCATTTATCGAGGAAGGCTATAGGCTATAAAACATCACGCTATGACCAATAGGAGCCGAGCAGAGCGGGTGAAACCGCGCGGAAGTAGCTAGTCAAGCATATGATTTACTTAGAGAAACATATTAATGAAAATTCCTTCGATCTACGACTTAAACATGATTGCAAATGATAATTACATAAAAAAGTAATACGTTTATAAAGAAAAACTACTGACACTACATTGAAACAATGGGACAATGGTTCTCACGTAGAAAAAAAAACTTTAATTAGACTAGACCGCAAACAACGTTTCCTTGAATTTATAAATGTTATACAAAGAAAAAAATGTTTCAAACATCCGGTTTGATCGAGTTCATATTATACATCGGCAGACGTGCTCCATCGTAGGCCGCATCATTACTTACCATCAGGCGAGATAGCGGCCAAATGTTGACCCATCAAATCTATAAATATAAAAAACATACCATTTTTTAAGGGGGCAAAATTATCCAATGACTTCTCTTGCCTTGGGCGAGGCGAGAGGGAGTGTCAGACTCTTACTGACTAATAACCAGTAGGGGAGCCAGCCATAGCACGCATCTTTTCATATAAAAAACATAGCTTAGCATATGATTGATGGATACCAAACGCACCTACAGCAACATAGCATAGCACATCTCTGGTGAAAAACCACCCTTAGTCGGGTATACGACCTAGCAGTTTACCGGGGCTCCGGCTCAAAAAGCAGAAGTAGGAACGGGGTGGTTTTTAGTCAGTAGGAGTCTGACATTCCCTCTCGCCTCGCCTAAGGTGGGAGAAGTCTGCCCTCAAAAAAGGAGAGTGAGAAGAGAAGAGTATAAAAGGACAAATGTACAAACATATTTTACTCTGTAAAATGATTATCTATTCCCCTAACGAGCGGCATAGTAAATATTGAACTGTCAATTTAACAAATATTAAATGCTAACGTAAGATTAACGGAGTGTCTATGTTAATTCGTAGTACATAAATTGTAAATATATAATCATATACAATTAAAATAATATGACAGACTGCCTCGTTGGCCGAGTGGTTGCAAGTGCGACTGCCGGACAAGGGGTCTCGGCTTAGATTCCCGGGTCGGGCGATAGTATTACTGGGCTTCTTTTCGGTTTTTCGAAAATGTAAAATGTCTCAGTAGTAGCACGGAGTCTGGAAATGTGCCCGGTATATGGCAATAGACTCACCCCTATTACATAGAACTTATAACATAAATTGTGAAAAGTGGGTGTACATTGTATTGTGGCAATACGTGCCATAATGTGCACCTCCTTTTTTTGAAGGGAGAAAATCATCCAATGACTTCTCCCGCCTTGGGAATGTCGGACTCTTACTGACTAAAAACCACCCCGTTCCATCTCCTGCTTTGAGCCGGAGCCCCGGTGTCTACCCCTTCGGGGATAAAAGGCGTGTCGATATAATAAAATATCACAGACAAATTGTAAAGTGTATTTTAAATAACTTTGTAACATACATACATACAAACATACATAACTACTGGCTTAACTAATAACTTATATTTTGTAGTTAAATTGACATCGTTTAAACATAATTATAATAATATTAAAATGTTTTCGTAAATGTTAACAAGATGTTTAAAATAATTATCTAACTTGTTTACTGTTTAGTAGCTTTTGAACTCGACTTTATTATATAGTAATACTAGCGACCCGCCCCAGCTTCGCATGAGTGCAATGGTGATATATTATACATGTATTATGCATATAAACCTTCCTCTTGAATCACTCTATCTATTAAAAAAACCGCATCAACATCCGTTGCGTAGTTTTAAAGATTTAAGCGTACAAAGGGACATAGGGACAGAGATAGCGACTTTGTTTTATACTATGTAGTGAAGTATGGGAGAGCCATGCTTTGGAACTGCTGTGCTGGCTCGACCCGAGTGATACCACGGTCTTACTGAAAACCGACGTGAAGCAACGCTTGCGTTGTGTGAGTGAGGTTCCGCAAACCCAATTACCCCTGTCCCTTTGTATGCTTAAAACTTTGCTTTGAAACTACGCAACGGATTTCGATGCGGTTTTTTTAACAGATAGGGTGATTCAAGAGGAAGGTTTATATGTAAAATACATGCATAATATATCACCATTGCACCCATGCGAAGCTGGGGCGGGTCGCTAGTAGGCTATAAAACATCACGCTACGATCAATAGGAGCTGAGCAGTGCAAGTGAAACCGCGTGTAAATAGCTAGTGACTAGATAAAGTTAAAACCAAACGTTTAAAATTACAACATTTTAACAGCTAAACGATAAATTACGACAAAGTAAGTAATTGTACAGGTTTGATGCCCGGTTTGATTCATAAATGTCACTTGTATCAAAAGGAATTTAGAACTTTAGTGTGGGTTAAGCAATGCTTTGCAAGGTCCGTTAAAGGATGGGTTAGCATACAAAACCTAGCTTCACTGACGGACAGACTGACAGACTATTGTTTATTTCTTTCTTTGTTGACGTTTCAAAAGTACTTAAGTATATGGTTTAATTGGAATTAATGATTTGACTTTGACTTTGAAACAATATACATATAGTTAGGATATAGACATTTTTATTTAAATATCTTATTTTGATAGCAGAGTAGATGAAATCGATTCGTGAGTTCTGGAGTTATAGGAAGGAAAACCCGACATATTTTTATATTATAGATTACGCAAATCGATTTATTTTACTTTACAATCGTCACAAAATGCCATAACATATAACACAAATTGTGAAAAGTAGGCGTACATTGCATAGCGACATTACGTGCCGTAATGTGCACCTCTGCCTTTGCATAAAATGCCATATATCCACGTTAAATTACATGAAAATCATTTCAGTAGATTAGGCATAAAAAGATTATTAAAATTATGAAACAAATTAAGCAAAAACCATTTTTCTCTTGTTACAGAAACAATACTGCAACACCAGAACTGAAATCTGCTGCAGGATCGAAACCTCAGGCGCTGGGATCCAAGGATCCCTTGGAGTAGGATCCGGTTTCCAGGCTAGTCAAGGATCTGGAGTATTCCAGGGCTCAAGCCAAGGCAGCCAATCCAGCTTCGGAGCTGGCTTCAATGGGAACAGGGGCAGTGGATTCGGCACCCAATTCGCATCAGGATCTGGATTCAACAGCAACAAATTCGGAGCGTCCGGATCTGGATTCGGATCTGGCTTCAAATCGACCAGCCAATCCAATTTCATTGAAACTGATTCCTTCTCCGCTGGTTCAGATAACAGTGGTGTCTACCGCCCAGGTGCTGTTGGGTCCGGGCTTAAACCTGGTGTGCCATACTTGCCTCCTGTGGACACTAGTTCCAGTGGATCGAATGTGGTCACCGCCTCCTACTTACCACCTGTTGTTACCACCCCTCGCCCCTTCAGTCCTCGTCCTGTGACCACCCCTAGGCCTTATTCGACGCCTAAGCCCTATGTGCCTTCAACCGGCGCTCCTGGGTACCTTCCACCTGATGTAACCGGAGCTGATTCCAACGTCAATACCTTTACTACTAGTTACTCTGAAGGAAGTACCATCTTAGATGAAACCCTCACGACTCAAAGGCCTCTTATTCCTATTGTTCCTATTGGTAAGTTTTTTGCTTCCATGAAAACGGAATACTGATTAGAATACACTAAGTGTCTCGCTGGTTGAGTGGAAGTGCCGAAAGAGGCCTCGGGTTCGATTCCCGGGTCGGGCGAAGTATTACTGGACTTTACTTCTGGTTTTTCGAAAATTTCTCAGACTAATAACACAAATGTTGGGCAAGGGGTCTCGGACTCTGAGGTTCGATTCCCGGGTCGGGCGAAGTAATACTGGGCTCTTTTTCCGGTTTTTCGAAAATTTCTCAGTAGTAGCACGGAGTCTGGAAATGTGCCCGGTATATGGCAATAGACTCACCACCTATTACATGGGACTTAGAACACAAATGGTAAAAAGTAGGTGTACACAGTGGCATTACGTGCCATAATGTGCACCTCTGCCTACCCCTTCGGGGATTAAAGGCGTGATCATATGTATGTACCAATAGACCAGTAGACCAGAAGACCAAAAGACCAGTAGACCAAAAGACCAGTAGACCAAAGCTATATAACTGTGTTCCTACCCCAGGTGACTTGCCCGCTGGTTGCGCCGCTGCCCTGAAGTGCACACCGATCGAATACTGTACCGCTGAAGGTATCATCTCCAACACCACCGTCGTGCTGACGAGAGACCAGGAGGCTTACAGAGTGCCTTTAACTGTAAGTAACCCTCACATTCCTTCTACCACCCCTATTTTTAAGGGGGGATAGTCATCCAATAGCTTCTCCCGCGTTGGGCGAAGCAAGGGTTAGTGTCAGACTCTTACTGACTAAACACCACCCCGTTCCTACTCCTGATTTTTGAGCCGGAGCCCCGGTAAACCTATGGAGTACTAAAAAAGAGTAGCCTACGGATTTTCTTGCTCGTTCTTCTCCATAGGAATCTACATTTTGGAACGAGCCAACAGCGCAACTAGAGGACTGACTGACAGACAGACGTTATTAATCTATACTAATATTATAAAGCTGAAGAGTTTGTTTGTTTGTTTGTTTGAACGCGCTAATCTCCAGAACTACTGGTCCGATTTGAATAATTCTTTTTGTGTTGGATAGCGCATTTATCGAGGAAGGTTATAAGCTATAAATCATCACGCTACGATCAATAGGAACCGAGCAGAGCGGGTGAAACCGCGAGTTCAAAAGTGCCTTTCTGGTGTATTTGCAATAAATAATTTTGATTTTGACTTTGACAACAGGACTGCAAGGATCTCGCAAGTGGTATCATTGGAAAATGCTGCCGTGATCCCTTCTACACTGACCCATGGCCAGTCAATCAGCTCGGTCAATGGGTGCCTGGAGCATTCGGAAACGATGGAAAATACGTACCAGACAACCGTGGCAGTTCCAACAATCAGCCTGGAGTGACCGTCAGGCCACCCATTACTGGGTCCACTCTTCTGAACACTAACCTTGGGTAAGGTTTTTGATGATTTTTTTGCCTGTTTCAGGGTTTTTTTTAGAAGACCTCTATATATTATAGGTTTTTTTTTTGTAAAATGACTATCGTGTAAGACTGGTGCCTTCGTTGGTCGAGTGGTTTGCAAGTGCGACTGCCGGATAACGGGTTTCGGGTTCGATTCCCGGGTTTGGCAAAATATTACTGTGCTTTTTTAAAAAATTCTCAGTGGTAGCACGGAGTCTGGAATTGTACCCAGTATATGGCAATAGGCTCACCCCCTATTACATGGGACTTACAACACAAATTGTGAAAAGTGGGTGTACATTGTATAGTGGCATTACGTGCCGTAATGTGCACCTCTGCCTACCCCTTCGAAAAATGCTTTAAAATTACTACTAATGCAATTAGTCCCAGCTTTTCTTGTGAATAACATTTAGATTGGCAATATTTTTGTCCCTATTCAAGCAATGGATTAACGATTGGTCATAGCGTTATCTGTAGCGGGTTCGATTCCTGCGTAAAACGAATACATAGATCTGCAAAAATGTTTTATACCTAGATGAGAAAATCGACCAGACATAAGTCTGGCTTATTTTTTGAAAAAACATCCAAGTAAGTACTCAAAAATCATCCCCTAATACATGAGAGTATCATCATAATCGGTTCAGCATTTCTTGTGTTAGACACAAACAAACATACATACATACAATTTTACATACCCATATACTTACCGGGCCCAATATACATACATATACACTCGGCGTCACAAAAATCGCACCTCTTCGAAAATAAGTTTAAAACATGTCCTGCCAGTAACGAATACATTAAACCTTATTAATATTGGTATCAATTGAAAGCATGTTTAACGACCTTTCAATTAATAACCTATATATACCTTACAGTCATATGTCTGCCATTGATTAATAGGGTTAAAATTACTTTGAAGGGAATTTTTCAAGAGGTGCGATTTTTGTGACGCCGACTGTATGTATTTAAAAAATAACACAGAATTACACTTTTGCCATTATAGCCAATTCACTCGTGCTCGTGGATCTCGATACTGAGATCTAGCGGCGCATGCGCACCCTACACAACACTGGAGAGATTACTTTTAATACTCGACAGAGGGCAACACCTCCATGTCTATTTTTCTTTAGTATTATTTTTTTACTATATTTTTGTATTATTATTTTTTATTTTAATTAAAACTGCTTGTGTAAGATAAAGTGAAACTAAAATTAAAAAAAAATTGTCGTCGAATTTATATTTTTATTTTTTGTAATGTAATATAATTAATTTGTAATGTAATTTTAGTTTAAATAATAAATCTTTTTAATACTCATTTTATATGTTCAAATGTTTTATTAACTTTACACTATACATATATATTAAGTGTGTGACTAATAAATACATAATATATTTATCGATAAGACAATAATAATTACACAATTTTGCCATATTACATCATAATATTTTTGTTATAATAACTATCGTGAGACATACTAAATTAACTAAAAAATCACGGTTTACTCACGTACATTAATGGAGAAAAGCTCTACTAGTTTCGAGTCACAGAGGGACTCTTCATCATGAGCAGCGTGCAGACTTTGTTACTCGCGAGTAAACCGTGGTTTTAGTGGAAGCCAAACGTATCGACAGCAACGTAGCATAGCACATCTCTTGTGGAAGAGCATTCTTACACTTTAAATGTCATTTGATTCACAATAATCGTCTGATCCTCTCTCTCTCTCTCTCTCTCTCTCTCTCTCTCTATGCCCTTTGAACGGCAAAAAAAATCCGTCCTAAAAATACCTCAAAAGTCTTCTAAATCAAACCTATTCTATTCTATCTCCCAAAAAAATCTATTGACACTGCTCCTACACTAGCCAAAAGGCCTTTTTTCTCTGCACAAATCAACATTACGTAATCACTGATTTAGAAGTTAAATTATGTCGTTTATAAGTTAGACATAAACGCTCAAGTGACAAAGTTCTCCTGTAGTACACGGTTTACGGGCTTACAGTTCTAGTAACTGTTTCTTAGTGGTGTTTCTCTCGCCAAGTCTGCTATGAGAGTTTTATTAGCAAAAGTACGCATATAAAATGGGCCCTTTCTCGTGGTTATAAACGTTTACTAGCCTGTTATAGACCTGGTCGCGGAACCACTACAAGATCATATTTTGTTACTCGGGCGTAAAGTTATATATTTACACACTGCAAACAACTATACTGACTTCACGACGGACCTGATGCGACGTCTTGCGTGAGCGATCTAGAAGCGAACGCGAAGCGATGCGCCGCGGTGCGAAAACAACACACTATCAAAATATATTGACGTGGCCTACGTGACCAAAGCACGTGGGATGCGGAGAGCGACCAACTGACTTGGTCGTACCGCACCGCTTGGCATTCGCTTCTACATCACTCACGCTGATGATGGGTGAAGGAGAATTGAAGATACCACTGCAATTTGGAGGTCTACACGCCGTTCTTCACTCACCACATCACATTCTCATGACTATCTACACATAAGCGTTGCTGATTCTCCAATGGATACACTACATCAAGACCCAACTTCAATTGACAATAATGATAACAATAAATCATTAATTACATACATACATATCTTTTATTACACCCAAACACGGCATTTAAATAAAATACATTGCAACACCAATTTTTTTTTTCATTCACCCTTCACCTTTTACACAAAATACAACTCTATTGTACACAGTAAAAGAAACAGAATGGTTTAATACGAAACCGCAAGTCGATAGCTATGTGTGTGACGCAAATCTCGCCTTTATAATCTGGTGTATAAAGGTGGGATTCGTGTCAAGATGTTGCTATAGACGCGGTGGGCAAATATTGTAACTATTCTAATTCATTGATACATAAAACCGCAACACACACCTCTGATCGCATGAAAACACACAAACAAACAAATTTTGTTCGACGTGCATCGGATAACCTTGAAATGGGCAAAAAATGGGTTCCATAAGTACCACTTGTGGTTAAAAAGCACAAAAAATTGACCAAAAAACCCTGACATGGATTCAATTTAGTTTAAAAACTGAACCGATTATATGATTATAGAGGCAGATAACGCAATCTTTAATCCAAATCTCTCATTAATGTAACAACTTATATCTTAATTAGCATTAATCCCATTCACCCACTTATAACCACTTACAAGTATTCCCACTTCTAACCAAAGTCTTTTTTCCAGACCCACACCCAAACCAATTCTACCAGTCGGACCGAACCAGGTCACCCAAGGTTTCGCCGCTACCACAGTAACACCCGGGTCTTTCGTCCAGAAAACCCAATACGGACAGGGTTCTTACTCCCAAGGAGGTCAAGGGCAAGTGGCTATCCAGGGTCAGGGCAAATATGGAGTAGCTGGACAAGGTAGCCAAGGTATGTATCGGTTTTTGAAGAGTTTTTAATGAAGCTGACTTATGTTGTAAGCCTCTTAAAGATTAGATGATTTTTATTATGGTTGACATTTTATTTGATGTAATTTTTTATGTCTGCCTCGTTGGCCGTTGGTTGCAAGTGCGACTGCTGGGCAAGGGGTCTCGATTCCCGGGTCGTGCAAAGTATTACTGGGCTTTTTTTTCGGTTTTCCGAAAATTTCTCAGTAGTAGCTCGGGGTCTGGAAATGTGCCCGGTATATGGCAATAGGCTCACCCCCTATTACATGGGACTTATAACACGAATGGTGAAAAGTGGTTGTACATTGTATAGCGGCATTACGTGCCGTAATGTGTACCTCTGCCTACCCCTTCGGGGATAAAAGGCATGAATGACATTATGTGTGTGTGTTAAGAACACATTGAACGCCCCGGTGGTCACCGGTGACCGACGTTAGCGGAGGATTTGCCTTCAACAGTTTTCTATTGGCAGGCAAAGACTTAATGAAGATAAGTTATGTTGTAAGGCTCTTGAAGATTAGATGATTATGGTGTTGACATTTTTAATTTATTTGATGTATTATTTTATGTGTATGGTTGAGATTTGGTAATAATTTCGTCTGGTCGTAAGCGATAAGCGATAAGGCAGTCTACTACGGAGCATGTCTAACCCATAATTCACTCGGGCATTGAAGACACCTAACTTAGTTTTTGTTTGCCAAACTTGGGACTGTATTGCCGTTCATATGGTATTGGATTCGTTTCCTGAGTTGTGAAAAGTCTTAACGATAATTTTTAGTATGTACTTAGAGTAGGATCGTGACCAGTATATGGCAATTGACTCCGCCCCACAGTGTTTTAGAAACCCTTGGGGGAGGACATTTTTAGCTAATAGCATATATCGATGTAGTTAGTCCTAATAACACAAATTGCAAAAGAAACCCCATGTCAATTATTTTTAGTTTTCGAGAAAAAAAATACTAAAGTTGCTAATTCGGAGTGTGGTTTAAATGGGATTTTTTTAATTTTTTCTTTTATCTTTAAAATAAAGACCAAAATTTGATATCCGGATTTTATCACATATATTTATGTGTTATTCAAGCTTTACAACACGAATGAATTGTAACTAGGTACAAAGATATTTGCAAAAAAACCAATTTTAGTTTCTATTTTTTATTTTTTTATTGACATAGTTTCCGCACGAAATCTTCATGGTAAATGATAGTTAGCCTTTTGTACTATGTACTTAAATTAAATTAGCCACATAATCCGTGGTATTACAAAATTATGTACAATTGAAAAAAAATCTAAGCGCCTTTATTATTACAAATAGCAAAGTCAACAATCAGCACTTTGCTTTTTAAATGATACAATAATTTTATCTAGAAAAGTCGACATTTTAGAAGATGATGCTTAAAATAAATTCTTAGTTAATCTACCATATAGCAAAAGTCATGTCATGATAGTTTGCAATTAAAAATCGTGTGGTGACTATTACTAGGACCTACGTAATTGAAAGAAATACACATTAAAACATGTATATATTAAACATATCTATATGGTAGATTAAATAAGAATTTATTTTAAGCATCATCTTCTAAAATTTCGACTTCTCTAGATAAAATTATTGTATCATTTAAAAAGCAAAGTGCTGATTGTTGACTTTGCTATTTGTAATAATAAAGGCGCTTAGTTTTTTTTTCAATTTTACATAATTTTGTAATACCACGGATTATGTGGCTGATTTAATTTAAGTACATAGTACAAAAGGCTAACTATCATTTACCATGAAGATTTCGTGCGGAAACTATGTCAATAAAAAAATAAAAAATAGAAACTAAAATTGGATTTTTTGCAAATATCTTTGTACCTAGTTACAATTCATTCGTGTTGTAAAGCTTGAATAACACATAAATATATGTGATAAAATCCGGATATCAAATTTTGCTCTTTATTTTAAAGATAAAAGAGAAATTTAAAAAAATCCTATTTAAACCACACTCCGAATTAGCAACTTTAGTATTTTTTTTCTCGAAAACTAAAAATAATTGACATGGGGTTTCTTTTGCAATTTGTGTTATTAGGACTAACTACATCGATATATGCTATTAGCTAAAAATGTCCTCCCCCAAGGGTTTCTAAAACACTGTGCGCCCCTATTACATGGGAATCATAACTTAAGTGTTACATGGTAATGAGAAGAGTCTATTGCCATATACTGATTACAGATCACAACTTAGTGCCACTACTGAAAATTTTCGAAAAAAAAAACAAAATATTCCGGTTAATCCTTTTCCCGACCCAGGAAACGAACCAAAGACCACTTGATCAGCAATACAGTTGTAAGCTATTGCAAGCAAATTGCCAAACACCGAACTCAATCACTTATTAGCTGTTAAAATGTCGTAATAATATCTTGCGACGCTTCGTCCAATGAATGAGACAAGCGACTTTGAGATGCTTCATAAGCATACCAACTTAACTTATGACGCAATTCAACTTTCAAAAGACATTTGATAAATGATCTAATTTCAAAATAAATCGGTTTGAACTTTGACATTTTTGCTCACCTCTTCATAGTGTAGTATAAGCAGATTAGTGTGGGAGAGCCATGCTTCGGCACGAATGGGCCGGCTCGATCGGAGTGATACCACGGCCGAGCAGAAAACTGATGTGAAACAACGCTTGCGTTGTGTGAGTGAGGTTACCGGAGCCAACCCTTAAATTTCTAACCCCCAAAAGGCTTGTAACGCACTTGTAACGCCTCTGGTGTTTCACGGTAATCCAGTTGACGGATCACCTGATGGTAAGCAATCCCCGCCGGATTGTGACAATGGACACCCGAAACACCAGAGGCGTTACGAGTGCTTTGCCTTTTGAGGGTTAGGCATCTAAGGGTTGTTGGGCAATCAGGAATTGGAAAGATTCGGAAGGGCTCTTTTGGGCCTTCGGTAACCTAACTTACATAACGAAACACAACGCACGTATTGTTTCACGGATTGTTTTCTGCTCGACCGTGGTATCACTCCGGTCGACCCGGCCCAGCAGTGCCGAAGCATGGCTCTCCCACATTTAATCCGTCTCTGCATTCTGAGGATATGGGATGGGCGTATAGCCTTATAGGATCCAAATACCTAACTTCATACTAGCACCATTGATTACCAAAAATGGAAATACCCACTTTTACTTTATATCCTTCAATTTAAATATCTAATGGGGACAAGCTTTTTTACGCTCATCGGCTCATCAAGCCACACAATACCAGTTTATCATGACCCCGCTTTGTATGATCTTTCCGTACATTCGACGGTCAGTTTATACTGGTTATGTATATCTGGATGTGTGGGTATATAAAACTAGTGATATAGTTTAAGATCTTATTTTTTAAAATCATTGTAGCTAGAACATTATAGAAATGTCTCATTGGACAAAAAATCCTTTAGGTCCATTACCAAAAATACGCCTTCATTGACGAAAATACCTAGTTTAATACTGACGACGAATACCTAGCTTTACTGACAGACAATAGGGATGATGACGGGATAAGAAAATTAAAAATCTATTTAGTCCGTCAGTTAGGCAATGAAAAAATATTAGACACGTATTTTTTTTATTTTGTCATATAAGACAACACTGCTTAGATAAAACGAATCGAAGTTTAAGAATGTAGATTCTTATGAAGTCTTAAGCTTAGCCCATAATGGTTTCCCATGGCGTTCAACCAGTTAACAATGTGGTTTCTCTTTCACCAGGTGCTGGCTTCGGCATCACCCAGGGTGGTGGCCAGGTGATCAAACAAGGCCAAGGAGTAACCGTCTCCCGCGGACAAGGCTTCGGCGTCTCTCAAGGATTCGGACAAGGAATCCGTCAAGGATCAGGATCTGCCGTCGTACAGGGTGGAGGATTCGGAGTCAGCCAGGGTCAAGGGCAAATTGTAACCCAGGGTCAAGGGCAACTCGTATCCCAGGGTCAAGGAGTAGGAGTTATTCAAGGTCAGGGCCAGGGAGTGAGACAGGGTAGTGGCCAATTTGTGTCTCAAGGGCAAGGAGTTGGAGTTATTCAGGGAGGAGGCCAGGGTGTCATCCAGGGAGGTGGCCAAGTTGTCACTCAAGGGCAAGGATTCGCCGTTACCCAGGGTCAAAGACAGGGAGTGTCCCAGGGTGTAGGAATCGGTGTTGTTCAAGGAGAGGGTGTTGGAGTCAGCAGAGGACAAGGATTCGCTGTGACCGGCGGCCAGGGACAGTACACCACCCAGGGTCAAGGAACTCTCGTCTCCAGAGGACAGGGGCAGACCGTTAGCCAAGGAGTTGGATTCGGAGTAACCCAGGGCCAGGGTTCGGCTGTCAGCCAGGGACAAGGATTCGGAGTATCTCAAGGACAAGGATTTGGAATCTCCCAGGGAGGTGGAGTTGGCGTCTCTCAAGGAAACGGCTTCAGAGTATCCCAGGGTGGTGGCTTCGGAGTCAGCCAAGGCATTGGTTTTGGAGTGCAGCAGGGTCAGGGACAGGCTATTCTTCAAGGTCAGGGGCAGAAGCTGATCCAGGGTGGTGGAAGTTACTCCATCAACGGTGGAGGATTTGGAGTGGAGAATGAGTTCGCAGAGTCTGTCCAGAGGGTCTACCTGCCCAGATACACTGGATCCGGAGAATGTGGAATATTGAACGTGAGTACCAGATATATTTGTTTAGTACTGTATTTCTAGTAGACTGTTTCGTTCAGTGGTCGCAAGAGCGACTGGGCAAGGGGTCTCGGGTTCGATTCCCAGGTCGGGCAAAGTTTCGCTAGGTTTATTTCGGATGTTTGAACATTTCTCGGTAGTAGCACGGAGTCTGGAATTGTGTCCAGTATATGACAATAGGCTCACCCCCTATTACATGGGACTTATAACACAAATGGTGAAAAGTGGCATTACGTGCCATAATGTGCACTTCTACCTACCCCTTCGGGGATAAAAGGCCTGACGATATATTTGAAATGGAATGAATTTATTTTCTGTAAATAGGCTACAAAAGAGAACTTTTACATGTCGAAAATGATTATATATAAAAAAAATCAAGATGAGGTATTATGTCTAGGAAATCTAGATTTAAATATGACACTATATTTATAAACTAAAATAAAAACAGAAGTTACATATATTTATAATATATATACGTTATATGATATTTAATAACAATAAATCAGTAAATGAATTAGTTATTTCGTAAACTAAATGCCATTGGTTATAATTCGGACATTTTTATTGGTTTAATTTATGAGTACAACTTTATTTTGAATCAATAATATCATTCGAACTAATATTTTAAATGCTAAAGTTTGTTTGTTGCACTCTAGCTCTTAAACGGCTGGACAGATTTGGTTGAAATTCGCTTATTGATATAGATGATACAATTATTGTAAAGATTTAGTCATTTCACATATTTTCACCTGATGGTAAGCAATCGCCGCCGCCCATGGACACTTGAAACACCAGAGTCGTTACAAGTGCGTTGCCGGCTTTTTGGGGGTTAGGAATTTAAGGGTTGTTGGGGAATCGGGGATTGGGAAGAAGTAATTGGGCCTCCGATAACCTCACTCACACAACGCAAGCGTTGTTTCACGTCGGTTTCTGCTCGGCCGTGGTATCACTCCGGTCGAGCCGGCCCAGCAGTGCCGAAGCATGGCTCTCCCACACTTAAAGTTAGTTACAAACTGTAAACCAATAAATTCTCTCACGCTAACCGTCAAAGGGTTTCTTAATTCGTAGTGACATTTCGTTTAACTTCTTATAATTAACTAACAGTTAAAGTGTCGAAATATTACCGTTTGGAGATGTGTACATATAAATGTCTTAATGTCACTTATCGGTTACTTTAACTGGTATTGTAACTACACAGTTAACTGGTCAGTTAAGTAATATAACCTTGTTATTTGTAGGCTTCGGGATGCCGTTATTAACTAATATTAATTGATGTAACTTTAACTTCACACGCACGCTTTTATTGGTTAAATGGTTTTAGTTGACTGCACGGTTGGTGCGGTGCAACGTGTAGCGGGTTCGATTCCCGCACGGAGCAACTCTTTGTGTGATCCACAAATTATTGTTTCGGGTCTGGGTGTTATGTGTATGTAAACTTGTATGTTTATAAACGCACCCACGACACAAGAGAAAATCCTAATGTGGGGTAACGTTTTAAAAAAATTCTTACACCCACTTTCCTAGAGCTATTTTATTTGTCACATGTAACAGTGCTTCGTTTCTCGTCGTTTTCTTCTTTTGAAATTACTCTATCTACAACAACGAATCGCATCAAAATCCGTCGCGCATTTTCATAGATCTAAGCACACAGAGGGACAAACAGCGGATAGCTTTGTATAATACTATGTTACGCACGGTGGCTGGGCAACTGGCTGCCGCGCAACGGGTAGCGGGCTCGATTCCCGCACGGAGCAACTCTTTGTGTGATCCACAAATTGTTGTTTCGGGTCTGGGTGTCATGTGTATGTGAACTTGTATGTTTGTAAACGCACACACGTTTTAAAGATCTAAGTATAGATAAGGACAGCATGATGCAAGGACTCATTTCGTAATCCTTATTCCATTCATATATGTATAAGTATAATATATAAAGAGATATATAAAACTTTATATAATATATTATGTACAATGTCACTGGGGGTCAAATATTAACCTCTTGGCCTCTACCTAGATACATATGTGTTGGTGATTATATATTATTACTTATTAAAAATGTTACCCCACACTAGGATTGTCTCCTGTGTCGTGGGTGCGTTTACAAACATACAAGTTCACATACACATGACATGCTCCGTGCGGCAATCGAACCCGCTACATGTTGCTCATCCATCGCATCGACAGAGCAGTCGTAATTATATAATTAATACATATGTTTCATTTAAAAGGGGTAGGTAGAAAGAGTACTCAATATTAATAATATTAATTTATCGAGTCTTATTATGCCAGGAGTATTTTCAAGTAAGCGATCATATAAATTCTGCTGAGAATTATTTTTAAAACGAATTTTAATAACAATATTCAACTCAAGAATCGACCCCAAGATACTTTAAAATTCTAAACACACTTAACAACCGCTAGCTGCCAGCATGCTTACGGCGCATTGCCAACGAGACGCAAGCTCGCAGTCGACACGCTATAAAATACTAGAAAAAATACATATCACACTAGTCAAAGTCAAACCTTTTTATTACAAATAGACTAGGAAAGCACTTTTGAACGTCAAAACCAATATTATAATATTAAAAACGTCTGTCTGTCGATCATTCCATTAGTGAAGCATTTGCTCCGATAGGGAAGTAAACGTTAGCCATATACCATTTAATTTGTCCAACTCGAAAATCCTCACTTCCACACAATGAACAAAGCAAGCCCAGTAACTAGTTTAAAATCGAACCTGAGAACCTTCGTAGAACTATGACAAAGCCCTTTGCAGTGGTATTCTGAGATGCATTAAATCAATATCGAAATAGAATAAAAAAGAAATTCATAATCTCCTAACTGGTTCTATTTCCATCACCAGCCGCAAAAGCCTTACGGAAACCGCAAGGATCTGGAGGTAGACTTCGCGGAGATCCCCTGGCAGGCGATGGTACTGCTGCAGACCAACAGGAGCCTCCTGTGTGGAGGAGTCATCACAAGACCCGATGTCGTCATCACTTCTGCTAGCTGCGTCGAAGGGTAAGTCAAAACTGATGATCATTAAGAAAATCAAAAATTAAAAAGCAAAAATTTTCTTTATTATAAGTAGTGATAGGTTTTTTCTTATGGAATAAACCGGTAAACGAGCAGACAGATCACCTGATGGTAAGCAATCGCCGCCGCCCATGGACACATTTTTTTTTATGATAACTATCGTGAGACATGCATTGACTGCACGGTTGGTGCGGTGGCTGGGCAACTGGCTGCCGTGCAACGTGTCGATTCCCAAAGTTGTAGGAAATCCGATTCCGGCACGGAGCTACTCTTTGTTTGATCAACAAATTGTTGTTTCATGTCTATGTGTCATGTGCATGCATGTGAAATTGTATGTGTGTAAACGCACCCACGACACATTGAGAAAATCCTAATGTGGGGCAAAGTTTGTTTAAAAAAAATAAAAAATAAAAACAATCAAAAATTAAAAACTAAATAGCCTTTATTATAGTCAAAGTCAAAGCCAATAGCTATTTCAATTAATCCTAAATTAGGAACTTTTGAAATTTTCGTGAGACATACTAAATTAATTATTATGGTATCGGCTTACTCCCTAGTCGAGTTCCTCGTCAAACAGTTACGTGAGTAAGCCGATAACATAATAATTAAACTAAATAGCAAAACATTACTATTATAATAAGGATTGATAGGTTATCTATCCACTAATAGGTTAGTAGTTGGTGCCATAAGTTGTAAACAAAGTTATTCATTAAAACTTTAATAGATACCTACCTAATATGTAAGCTGTTTAAAATTTTGAGACTATTAAGGTATTTTATTAAGGCTTAAACCAGAAACCTCCTGTTCATAAGAAGGTTTACCATAATCTCCACGCTTGGGAGACGACGATAGCAGTTCAATCCCAGCTTACCAGAATTGGAGGTAGCGATTTAAAAGTTTAGTCGTTCACATTTATTCGGGTATATGATACCCGCGGGAAGAGTTATGGTAGTGTATTTTTTCTCTTCAGAATTGGACTATCATATACTGTTGATCATGTCAAATGACTGAGTAGTACTAGTACCTTACTCGGGTATAGGATACCCGCGTAAAGAGCAGCGGTGGTGACAAACCATACTTTGTAGCCTTAATAGACCTTTTTTCCACTACCATCACCCAAAAACTCACCCAATTTTATCCTCAACAGACTTAAAGCAGAAAACGTGCTAATCAAGGGAGGAGAATGGAAACTTGGAATCGATGAAGAGCCCCTACCATTCCAGATTGTCCAGGTGAAGACTATCCTACGTCATCCTGGCTACAAAGCTGGAAACTACGTCAATGACGCTGCTATCCTCGTCCTCTCAGAAAACCTGAGGCTTGCGAAGAACATCTGGCCCATATGCCTTCCATCATCCAAAGACACCCTGGATGCCTTCTACAATGGAGCTGGTGAATGCATCGTCACTGGATGGGGCAAATCTGTTTTGCAAGGTAAGTCAATTTTTTTATGGAATAGGAGGCAAACGAGCTAACGAGTCACCTGATGGTAAGCGATCAGCGCCGCCCATGGACACCCGCAACACCAGAGGAGACACAGGTGCGTTAACGGCCTTTTTTTATAAAGGAGTATGTTCTTTTCTTCAATTTACCGACTTTTGAAAAAGGAGGTGCTGTGTTTGGCATGTATGTATGTTTGTGCGCGGTTATCTCACGATTGGTTGGACTGATTTTGATGTGGTTTTCAGAAAAGTGTTTTTGAAAATTCTTAGGGGCAGGTTTTTTATTTATTTATTAGCTCTTTATGTACATAAATGTGTACAAGATGGACTTTTTGCCTATCTCTATAATAAATAAAATGCGTGATGAATAAATATTTATAATGACGGGGTATGAAAATTAAAAATCTATTTAGTCCGTCAGTTAGGTAACGAAAAAATATTAGACAATACAAACAACAATGCTTAGATAAAACGTACCTAAAAGTGACGTGACGACATGCGATATTTCAAATCGATATAATATCTTCGAAAAGATTTGTTTCCGTAAGAAAATAAAAAATACGTGTGTAATATTTTAAAATAATCTACAAGACGGACGTTAAAATAAAAATTAGTCATCTACTCGTACGTAATATTGTTACGTTCAAATTAAAACATCATTGTAACACAAATCTATTGACAATTGACCTATGAAACACTTAAAAACATAGAGTTCTAAAAACCAGAATTATGTAAAGACAAACATTGGGACAAATCCATGCATATATACATAATATTTTAGCACCCAACATAAGAAGACCCCTCACCTTAAAGCAATTTAAAACAAACTTCTTCTAGACCAGAGACCAACATAAACTGGTTATCTCCACTCGCATACAAATTTAATTTTTCATTTGTTTTCGTCATTTTGCGTTGGAATATCGACCTTATGGTTATAGGAATAAGGAGTTTAGTTATGTTAGAGGATGCTAAAGAGATTTCACATATCATATTGACATAGTTTCGTGACAATGAATTTAACAATGTCGAAAGATTATGCCATTTTATGACAGATTCGGTCTGTTATTTGGAAATCCATTGATTTAAAAATATATTAAAAGCTAAAGAGTTTGTTTGATCGCGCTAATCTGCGGAACTACTGGTTCAAATTGAGTTACGCCCGAATACTCAAAGGCTAATCAACTTTAAGTTGTACTTAAATATATTGCTATCTGTGTCATTTTATAAAGAATTGATAGTGACAGAACTACATTTGAGACCGTCTTAAAATTGAGTAGCGTTGAGTACCTATTCGGGCATATATCTTTTAGTGTTGGATATCACTACATAGTATAAAACAAAGTCGCTTTCTCTGTCCCTATGTCCCTTTGTACCTATGCTTAAATCTTTAAAACTACGCAACGGATTTTGTTGCGGTTTTTTTCATAGATAGAGTGATTCAAGAGGAAGGTTTATATGTATAATACATGCATAATATATCACCATTGCACCCATGCGAAGCTGGGGCGGGTTAAATTCCTAACCCTCAAACGGCGACGCACTTATAACGGCTCTAGTGTTTCAAGTGTCCATGGTCAGGTGATCCGTCTGCTCGTTTACCGGCTTATTCCATAAAAAAGTTAGTTTTCTATACCACTTTTACTGACCGGAACAAACCAGCGCTTCGGTTCAAGCTTCCTTGTGCGAACTGCTAGGGAGTGGAACTCCTTGCCGGAGTCTGTGTTTCCTGATGGGTATAACCTGGGTGTCTTCAAAGCCCGAGTAAATAGGTTGCTTATGGGCAGACGTGCTCCATCGTAGGCCGCATCATCACTTACCATCAGGCGAGATAGCGGCCAAACGTCGGCCCATTTAACATAAAAAACCAAATACCTTACGATTAGCAGCCGGTATACGGTCCACGCAACTATTGATAACACTAAGGTCAGGTTAGGTCAAACATATCATTAATTAAACACTAAATTAGTGTGACCTAGAAAAAAAAACAAATCCTGCATTCTGATTGGTCAGTTCTTAAATGTATTATTTTTAGTTATTTTTTGTGTGTCAGGGGTTAAAAGTCAATTATTCGTTTTTGAGATTTCTTTTTTTTTAATTATATAATGTAACATAATAATATTATGATGTCATATTATATGTATGTTATAATCAGACATATAGAGGTAATACATATACAATGTACACCCACTTTTCACCAGTTATGTTATAAGTCCCATGTAATAGGGGGTGAGTCTATTGCCATATACTGGACACAATTCTAGACTTAAGTGATGAAGATCTCTAAGTGTGGGAGAGCCATGCTTCGGCACTGCTGGGCCGCCTCGACCGGAGTGATACCACGGCCTCACAGAAAACCGATGTGAAACAACGCTTGCGTTGTGTTTCGTTGTGTGAGTAAGGTTACCGGAGCCCCAATTACAACCCTTAAATTCCTAACTCCCAAAAGGCCGGCAACGCACTTGTAAAGCCTTTGGTGTTTCGGGTGTCCATAAAAAATCTGCGTATGAGTTTCTTATGAAAGAGCTATCTCTTTCACTTTATGCAGAGTAGAGTCAATGTTTATTTAACTTCTTTATGTTCTCAAATTGAATTAACTGGTCCGGGGTACGAAATTTCTTCACTATTGTAATCTTCAAACACTACACTACCTCCCATTAAAGCCGTGGCAGATACTTTTAGAACACCTTATGTATATTATAGACAAAAGCCAGTTACTTCCCGTTAAATAATGAAGAATTAGATAATACCTCTCTAGTAACACTCTACAGATTACCTCGTGGGTCGAGTGGCCGCAAGTTCAACTGCCGGACAAGAGGCTTAAATTTCCGGGTTAAGCAAAATATTACTCAAAACTTCTCAGTAGTAGCACGGAGTCTGGAATTGTGCCCAGTATATGGCAATAGGATCACCCTCTATTACATGGGACTTATAACATAAAGTGGGTGTACATTGTATAGCGGCATTACGTGCCGTAATGTGCACCTCTGCCTACCTCTTCGGGGATAAAAAATCTTATGATATACGAGTATAAATTACAAGTTAATAACTTGTAAATAGTAATTAACAACTATATATAATGTTAATTACAACAAAACATAATTATTTTACATAATTCTAATTATATCCGGGTTAGTTTTTGTTAATTTTCTTAGTATTATGAGTAATATGAGGTACGATGCTCACATATAAACAAAAATAATCATTTGATCGTTTCATTGTCGTCGTCGGGCCGCGGTGAACCCAAAAAAACCCAGCAATACTTTGTCCGACGCGGGAATCGAAGCCGAGACCCTTTGCCCAGCAGTCGCATTTGCGACCATTCTGCTAACGAGGAAATCCCTACTTAGGGGGTAACGGCTTCGATTCCCGAGACGAGCAAAGTATTACTGGGCTTTTTTCGGTTTTTAGAAAATTTCTCAGTAGTAGCACGGAGTCTGGAATTGTGCCCAGTATATGGCAATAGGCTCACTCCCTATTACATGGAACTTATAACACAAATGGTGAAAAGTGAGTGTATATTTTATAGCGGTATTAAGTGCGCACCTCTGCCTACCTATTTGGGGATAAAAGGCGTGACGTTACGCATTTAAAAGTTGTACTCCAAGATCAAACCGACAGTTAAACTTTGAATTGAAACACAATTATATATTTAACCTTTCATTTAAAACTAACTATACACTTAACCTTACTTTTATTAAAAAAACAAATATTTAAATGTTAATAAAATCGATATTAAAAAGCGTTTAAAAAAGTGAATTCTTAAACATCTCTTATATGTGACATTGACCTCATTTTTTTATTTAAAATAACTAACTGACCTACCGAACTTCGTACCGCCTCAAACATTATTTTCTCCATTTAAACCTTCCCCGGACTGGTATAAGCCGATAAAAAAACGAGCATACTTATCACATGATGCAAAGCAATCGCCGCCGCCATTGACACTCGAAACACCAAAGGCGATATAAGTGCTTTGCCGGCCTTTTGGAGGTATTTAATGGTTATTGGGGAATCGAGGATCAGGAAGACTGGAAAGGGGGGTTATTGGGCCTCCGGTAACCTCACTCACACAACGCAAGCGTTGCTTCACGTCAGTTTTCTGTAAGGCCGTGGTATCACTCCGGTCGAACCGGCTCATTCGTGCCGAAGCATGGCTCTCTCACACTTATAAACACACAATTTTTATACTATCCTCATTCAATATATCGATATTTTTGATTACATATTTACCTTACTCCGTTTACATACTATATGTACTTATAATACACGCATATATATGTACTTAAATACATAACAAATTATGTAATGATACAACATACTAAAAGCTCTTCTGTTTATAGTAACACAATGGTATTAACATAAAAACCGCGTGTTTTTCACATTTCTGACAAATATTAAGACAACCTTGAAGAATCAAATAAAAAGGTTTTTTCAACCACACTTAACCATCTTAGGCTGTTTATACACTAGGCATATACAACAGCAGCTCATGTAGTGTAGATGTCCAGTCAACAAGGATGTAGCGTGGACTGTCCAGGCGACACAAGTACTTAGGTATCGTCATGAGCTAATGTTCACATGTAAACAGCAGCTCATGTAGTGTAGATGTCCAGTCAACAAGGATGTAGCGTGGACTGTCCAGGCGACACACGTACTTAGGTATCGTCATGAGCTAATGTTCACATGTAAACAGCAGCTCATGTAGTGTAGATGTCCAGTCAACAAGGATGTAGCGTAGACTGTCCAGGCGACACACGTACTTAGGTATCGTCATGAGCTAATGTTCACATGTAAACAGCAGCTCATGTAGTGTAGATGTCCAGTCAACAAGGATGTAGCGTGGACTGTCCAGGCGACACACGTACTTAGGTATCGTCATGAGCTAATGTTCACATGTAAACAGCAGCTCATGTAGTGTAGATGTCCAGTCAACAAGGATGTAGCGTAGACTGTCCAGGCGACACACGTACTTAGGTATCGTCATGAGCTAATGTTCACATGTAAACAG
Organism: Spodoptera frugiperda; assembly: GCF_023101765.2. NCBI lineage: Eukaryota > Metazoa > Arthropoda > Insecta > Lepidoptera > Noctuidae > Spodoptera > Spodoptera frugiperda. The sequence continues at coordinate 6,967,841 of NC_064232.1, forward strand.
CAGCTCATGTAGTGTAGATGTCCAGTCAACAAGGATATAGCGTAGACTGTCCAGGCGACACACGTACTTAGGTACCTACTTTAAACTTTCTGAAATTATGAAAATAAATGAGAGCAGTTTGCATAGATTTGCCACACAATAACGCTTAATGACAAAATTTACTTAAATTTTCATAGTAAAAGTAGTTTTTTTCTTCTTTAATATTCATATCATGTACGAAACTATAATTAGGAACAAATAGACGTAATGATGCGATTTTTAAGCGTGCACTTATTTATGTCTGTGAATTTCAGTTACCTAAGATACATCCGTTTTTATTACGAAATTTTGAGTGAAAATATGTAAAGACGCGAAATTAAATATATTCAGTGTTTAGTGACAACAAAGTCAAAATTATTTATTTGAAATAGACCAGGAAGGCACTTTTGAAAGTCAAAGCAAATATAATAATATTAATAACGTCTGTCTGTCGGTCAGTTCTCTTATGAACCTATTTGCTCGTACATACAGCAAAACTGTGGAATGAGCTGTCGTCGGCTGTATTTCCGAACCGATACGACCTTCAAACCTTCAAGAAAAGAGTATACTCCTTTTTAAAAGGCCGGCAACGCACCTGTGACTTCTCTGGTGTTGCGGGTGTGCATGGGCGGCGCTGATCGCTTACCATCAGGTGTCCCGTCTGTTAGTTTGCCACCTATTCCATAAAAAAGTTATCTACATTAATATATAATATTACATCAATTAATTTATAATGGCAATAGGCTCACCACCTATTACATGGAACTTCCAATATAGGTAAATTGTGAAAAGTGGGTGCACATAATATAGCGGCATTACGTGCCGTAATGTGCACCTCTGCCTACCCCTTCGGGGGTAAAAGGCGCATTGCGTTGCGTTAATATATAATAAAAGATTTGAACAAGCTCCGTGAAATACCTCAATATGTCGACATCTTTACATTAAACACAGATTGACATAAAATAATGTAGGTATAAATGAATAATTAATTATTTGTTCAACAAACCGCAGACTTGTAGACGTGATATAACATCATGCCTTATGTTCCAAGAAGCGGTGAACAGCAAAGGTTATTATACGATTACCAGTATAAACTGACCGTCGAATTTGTTGAAAGATCATACAAAGAGAGATCATGGTAAATTGGCTTTAGTAATTGACAATAGACACACCCTCTAATATTTTTTTTTATTTGAGGGGGGGGGGGGGAATATCATCCATTGACTTCTCCCGCCTTGGCCGAAGCGAGAGGGAGTGTCAGACTCTTACTGACTAAAAATCACCCCGTTCCTACTTCTGCTTTTCGAGCCGGAGCCCCGGTAAACGCGCTAGGTAGTCCGCAGCTCCGGAAAAGCCCAGTAATACTTTGCCCGACCTGGGAATCCATACCATGCAACGTGTAGTGGTATCGATTCCCGCACGGAGCAACTCTTTGTATGATCCCTAAATTGTTTTTTCGGGTCTGGGTGTCATGTAAATGTGAAATTGTATGTTTGTAAACGCACCCACGACACAGGAGAGAATCCTAGTGTGGGGCAAAAAAAAAAGATTACTAGAGAAAAATCTATATACTACAACAAGCCTCCTACCTGCCCCTTACACAAAAACAGACAAGATATTATAATTATTATGATATATAAGTAATTCTATAAATAAATCAATACGGAAATCTAAATTACGTCAAGTTAACATTAAAAAAATATGCTCAATAGCTCATCGTAAACAAAAACCTTGGTATTAAAAGGGAAGCATCATTAAAATTAATCAATACATAATAAATAATGCATATTTATATATAAAAACTCTTCCGTTACTGACGACTGAGAGAGTGACAGACTGTACACAGCTGTAACTTACTAGACTAATACATATTATATCGTATGGGGAGACCTCTTATGACTTAATTTAAACCACATATTTGTTATCATCTTGGCTGACAATATACGAAAAATGAGCGAAATAGGCCCAGTAGGTAAGCCAAAAAGTGCATTATTCTCTTTGAGCTAATTTGAACTCTTATCAGATACGGCGTTATAACAGCCGCACCGTATGTCCGTAACAACCTACAACATTACAGCTCTTCTGTGGTCAAGAAACATGACGCTGATCCCACAGAATTTAATACTTGATTAATTTAGTAGCACGGGGTCTGAAATTATGTCCGGTATGTGGCAATAGGCTCACACCCATGGGTGTACATTGTATAGCGGCATTATGTGCCGTAATGAGCACCTCTGCCTACCCTTTTGAGGATAAAATTGCTGTATTATTTCGTAAATCTAATCTCGCTCCATACGAATGGTTATAAAATGAATAAATAATAATATAAATAAACTCAAGGTTGACTTGATTCAATGGAATTAGCAAACAAATAGTTTTAATTGAATAAATTATGTAATACTAGCTTCTTTACTGCGGTTTCTCTATAATAATTCAATAGAAGACTAGCTTCTGCCAGCGGCTTCATCGTCATCATCATCAGCCTATAAATGGCTACTGCAGACCAAAGTGTCTTCTCACATGGAGAAAGTTGCTCTAGTTGCAGCGTGATTGACGGACAAACTTATTTAAGATCTTTATTTAAGAAAATAAAAAATACGTACATAAATAACCCTTCAATTCATAAACCCCCAAAAGTCCGGAAGAAAATAGAAAATACCTGTGTAATCACCAATTTCCCATCAACCCATAAAAAGGCCGGCAACGCACTTGTAACGCCTCTGGTGTTTCAAATGTCCATGGGCGGCGGCGGTTGCCTAAAATCAGGTGATACGTCTGTTTCCATAAAAAAAAGTAATGTTTTAAAATAATCTACAAGACGGACATTAAAATAAAAATTAGTCATCTACCCTATTCCAACATATGTAAGCTAAGTGGGAAATGTTAAAATTACCATCTTATGCAGTTATTTGAATATTTGATTAGTACAAGATTATTTAGGTGATGTCCGAAGCTATGTAGTTGGCATTAAAACGTCTATTTAATGTTTACACTGCTTCACACAGGACCTGTTAGATAATTTACTATACATAATGTCAATATTTTGTAGGCAAGACTTGATAACGACCGCTTCAGTCGTTTTGACGTGATTGAGTAACGTTTGTTACTCATACATACAAACTTTCCCATTTAAAATATTTGTTTGATTGTCAATATAACTTTAATATACATTTTTGACGAGATCAATTTAAGTGTGGGAGAGCCATGCTTCGGCACGAATGAACCGGCTCGACCGGAGTGATACCACGGCCTCACCTAAAACCAACGTGAAACAACGCTTACGTTGTGTTTCGTTGTGTGAGTGAGGTTACCGGAGGCCCAATTCCTCTCTTCCCAATCTTCTCAATCCCCGATTCCCCAACAACCCTTAAATTCCTAAACCCCAAAAGGCCGGCAACGCACTTGTAACGCCTCTGGTGTTTGAAGTGTCCATGGGCGGCGGCGATTGCTTACCATTGTGCATCGTGCGTTGTCGGCCTTTTGGGGGTTACCAATTTACCTAAAGATTATTTTAAAAAACGTTGCTCCACACTAGGATTGTCTCCTGTGTCGTGGGTGCGTTTACAAACATACAAGTTCACATACACATTACACCCAGGCCCGAAACAAAAATTTGTGGATCACACAAATACTTGCTCCTGTCAGTCTAAAAACTTATATTTGTCTAAGTATGTGTACATGAGCTGCGGACTACCTAGCGAGTTTACCGGGGCTCCGGCTCGAAAAGCAGGAGTCGGAACGGGGTGGTTTTTAGTCAGTAAGAGACTGACACTCCCTCTCGCCTCGCCCAAGGCGGGAGAAGTCATTGGATGATATTCCCCCTCAAAAAAAAAGAAGTATGTGTACATAAGAAGATGTACGATTCTGACATTTAATTAAACCAAATCTTACACGCAATTTTGTAATAACTAGTAATTGAATATTTGACCAGTTAATAAACCACATTAAGTAGTAATTGCAAATATTTTGTTCACATGTAATCAGTTTGAAAATGTCGTACGGATTAGAAACATGCAAATGTGTTTAGTATTCATTTAGGATTAGATTCAGATGTGCTAAGATGTCTAAAATATGGTCTAGGTGTTGGTCATATTACTAAAATGTCGTCCTAGGAATGTTATTATGAAATAATCAAGTAAAGTCATAGTATGTCGCTTCTTATGCGTTTAAGTAGGCAGTGGTACATCACACTGATATGATAAATGTGAAAGTTTTGTTTCGATGTTTGACAGTCAATCAAGTTGAAACTAGTGAACGGATTTTGATGAAATTTGGTATACAGACAGGGTATAAGCTGACTTGGGTGATAGGATACTTTTCTCCCACGAGAAAATTGACAGAAGTTAAGCCAATGCTTAACTTCTGTATGTCAATACATAAGAAGCTTTAAATCAAATTATTTCTCAAAATAAACGCGAGCTTGATTTTTGTTGACAAATAGTTGTGATTTTAAAACATAAATGTCATGACACACACAGTTGCGATTTGACATACGGGCTTTTAAGTAGGTTGATATACCTTTTATTGTATTTTAATTAAGTAGCTAGGAATAATTATTAATCTAAACTAACACATTATTTACAACTTAAAAATACCAAAAAAAGCTTTAAATTGTATTGCCAAAAAATAAAATTCTAGGCCCTTTTCTATTGATCCGGAGTTGTGGACTACCTAGCGGGTTTACCGGGGCTCCGGCTCGAAAAATAGGACTAGAAAAAGACCTTTTTCTCTGATTCTCAACACATCTTGACACCTTTACCTAAATTTTTTTTGGTATTTCGGTCAGTCCTCTAGTTGCTCTATTTGCTCGTTCCAAAGTGTAGATTCTTATGGAGAAGAACGAGCAAGAAACTCCATAGGTTACTCTTTTCCAATCAGTTTCACAATCCTGAGTTACAATATTAAAAATTCGATCATAATATTATTATAATAACTGCTCGTCTTTTTTCAAAAAAGGCTCGTAGTTGCGTAAATGTGGGTCAGGTAACAGTTAAGATGGCATTGATATATAATAAAAGCATTCCTATGCAAATACATTAAATATAAATACAAAAGAAATAACAAAAATTATGCAAAATGGATCGACAATTATCGGAATCTTTAGTTAATTGATTTAAAGTTTTAAATTGTTTGTAAAAATCAATTTGAATAACATTAGAAACCAGACTTGAAACAACGCTTGCGTTCTGTTTCGTTGGAGGCTGCTATTGCTTACCATCAGGTGAGATCCGTCGGTTCGTATTACCGGCTTATTCCAACTTTTTTTAAATTAAAAACGTTCAATTTGTCCGAATAAAAACAGACAGTAACACTTTTTAAAAAGCCGGCAACGCACTTGTAACGCCTCTAGTGTTTCGAGTGTCCATGGGCGGCGGCTGATCGCTTACCACTCGTTTGTTTGTTTGTTACCTCTTCCATGACCTTAAGGTTAAAAAAATCACAAATTATTAAAATTCCATCGTGAATTCCTTAGGTTTATTACCGATTATCATTAAACAATTAAGAATCTGAATGTCATATATTTGCATTGTTCTCATAAAAAACAATATGCAAATTAATTCTTTTGAATTTACGTAACATGATTATCATCACGATTGTTAAATTTACGAAGTATAAACAGTGGTAGAGACAGACAAGTTATTAATAAAAGGGAATAAAGAGGTCCAATTACCCCCCTTATTCCCAATCCCTGATTCCCCAATAACCCTTACCACCTCACTTGTAACGCTTCTGGTGTTTGGGGCAAGGGTGGCGGCGATCTTACCCGATCCGTATGCTCGTTTACCGGCTTACATGTAATATGAGGTGACCCAATTACCAAATACAGAACACATAATAATATTTTAAGTTCCCAATCCTGCCCGGAGTTTGGCAATAGGTTTAAAGAGCTCTTTCATATTTTAAATGCAAATCCCCGTAACTGCGGTATTACATTATTCACAATTCTGCACGCTCCAAAATTAGGCAGCGTAAGGCTTTAATTATAATGAACGTTCAATATTTTTAAATATAATCTAACGGACAATAAAAAATGCGCTAATTGTAAACCAATGGACATTAGAGGATGCCAATTAAGTCATCTATCTTTATTTAGGGTTTTTTTAAGGGGGGAAAATCATCCAATGACTTCTCTTGCCTTGGGCGAGGCGAGAGGGAGTGTCAGACTCTTACTGACTAAACACCACCCGTTCCTACTCCTGCTTTTCGAGCCGAAGCCCCGGTAACCCGCTAGGTAGTCCGCAGCTACGAATGTTATAAGGGTGACTGGTACCTTAAGGTTAAAATAATCACAAATTATTCAAATTTATATTGACATCGTGAATTCCTTAGGTATTATAAACCAATATTATATCATTAAACAATTAAGAATCTGAATGTCATATATTTACATTGTTCTCGTATAAAAACATTATGCAAATTACCTCTTTTGAATTTACGTAATATAACATCACGATTCGGCTTAAATTTACGAAGTATAAACCTCGGTAGAGACAGACAAGTTATTAATTAGGGGGGGAGGGGGGTAAGGGAATAAAGAGGTCCAATTACCCCCCTTCCCAATCATCCCAATCCCTGATTCCCCAACAACCTTTAAATTCCTAACCTCCAAAAGCCGGCAACACACTTGTAACGCTTCTGGTGTTTGGGGCAAGGGTGGCGGCGATCTTACCATCAGGTGATCCGTATGCTCGTTTACCGGCTTACATGTAATATGAGGTGACCCAATTACCAAATACAGAACACATATTTTAAGATCCCAATCCTGCCCGGAGTTTGGCAATAGGTTTAAAGAGCTCTCTCATATTTTAAATGCAAATCCCCGTGACTGATTCGGTATTACATTATTCACAATTCTGCACGCTCCAAAATGGGTAGGCGGCGTGAAGGCTTTAATTATAATGAGCTCATTCGTGGTCAATATGTTTACATATAATCTACAAGACGGACAATAAAAAATGCGCTATTATTGTAAACCAATGGTTAACTATTAGAGGATGCCATCCCGCATTAAGTCAGCTATCTTATGTTATCATAGTGTTTTTTTTAAGGGGGAAAATCATCCAATTCCCTTCTCCCGCCATGTAAAAATGGGCGAGGCGAGAAGGAGTGTCAGACTCTTACTGACTAAATCAAACCACCGATGTTCCTACTCCTGCTTTTCGAGCCTGATCCCCTGTCACAAACCCGCTAGGTAGTCCGCAGCTACGAATGTTATAAGGGTGACACGGTAATTAGTGAACGATATTTAAACACGTCATTGTACTCATGATTACAAATAACTTTGGTGAGAATTAAAACTTTTTTGAATACTCATCATCACTAAATTTTTTAAGTCATTCGTCGTCCAGTGATGTTATAATAAAACATACTAGATATTCCCGCGCGATTTCACCCCCTCTATTTTGCTCCGTACTGTTTGATCATAGCGTGATGTTTTATAGCCTATAGCCTTCCTCGATAAGTGGACTATGCAACACGAAAATAATTATTCAAATTGGTACAATGGTTTAGGTGTTAAGAAAAGACAGAGACGTGAGTTACTACACTGCTCGGCTCCTATTAGTCATAGCGTGATATTTCATAACCTATAGCCTTCCTTGATAAATGCGCTATTCGACACAAAAAGGATTATTCAAATCGGACCAGTAGTTCTGGAGATTAGCGCGTTCGAACAAATAAACAAATTCTTCAGCTTTTTGTATTAAAAAAAATGTATAATAAAGAAGATATTGATTATGATTTATGATATATTTCTTTCACGATTAATGAACGAATGTTACAAATCATATTATGCTAATATGTTATATACAGTAGATAATATATAAGATTTATTATATACATCTCACATTTTAATATATAACGTAATTGAGATTTATTATGAGATTTAAACATTTAATTGAGATTGAAATTAAAAGTAATAACTATTTAAACGAGTAGACGGATCACCTGCAATCGCCGCTGCCCATGGACATCCGAAACACTACAGGCGTTACAAGTGCGTTGCCGGCCTTTTGGGGGTTAGGAATTTAAGGGTTGTTGGGGAATCGGGGATTGGAAAGATTGGGAAGGGGTGTAATTGGGCCTCCGGTAACCTCACTCACACAACGTAAGCGTTGCTTCACGTCGGGTTTCTGTTTAGGCCGTGGTATCTCTCCGGTCGAACCGGCCTATTCGTCGCGAAATATCTGATTGATTGAGTTGGTACATGCAGAAGTGCCTAGTAAAGGGTTTGAGCTTTGATTCTCAGGTTAGGAAAAATCAGAAAACTCTGTAGTAGGCTAGAATTTAGAAATTGTGCCCAGTATATGGCAATAGACTCACCCCCTATTACATGGGACTCATAACATAACTGGTGAAAAGTGGGTGTTACATTGTATATGTATACCTCTGCCTACCCCTCCGGGGAACAAATCGAGTGTCAAATGATGTCATTTGATATTTACATCACTATGTATCATATCTATCTAATAATAAAAATTTGAATTAATAAAAACATATATTTAACACTAATAATAAATCATTGACAAGAAATAAATTAATAAATTTAAAAAAACCTTTCGCCTTGAACGATCGACATATTCATAAAAATATAGAATTTATTATACACAATATTGATTTTATGCATATATTGGTAATAAATAAATAAATAGATTTACATACAAACATATATGTACATATATTATACATATATGTACATCATTATTAAATTGTGAAAATAGTTAATGAATTATTTCATTTCTATAATTGATTTTTTATTTGCAAATATCACAAAATTATATGATTTATAACTTACATAATTAAATTTTATTAAATACTAGCTTGCATGGGTGCAACGGTGATATATTATGCATGTATTATACATATAAACCTTCCTCTTGAATCATTCTATCTATTAAAAAAACCGTTGCATGATTAAGCCAAAAAACATAATAATTAATTTAGTATGTCAAAGTTATAATCTTATTTGTCGTTTAGAACATAATAATATGCAATGAATCACGCTAACACAACAAAGGTCGAACACACAACCTCCCACTTATGCGAAGTCGGTTAAAAACATGAATAATCAATATATTATTACTTATAAGTTTAAAATAATTAACCTTGATGGTTTTACATTGAACAAATACGCGAAAATTGATTCCATTAAAATGCCAATGATTGCAAAAATATATTTCGTAATTTTCTGCAACTAGCCTTTGCATGTGGATTTGCTCACGTCTTTACGTTTTACTTGATAATTATCTCCTATTGTTTGTCTATCTCTGTGCAAGATTTCATTTAAATTGGTAGAGCAGTTACCACATATCATTTGAACTTGAAACGGGATATTTACCATGTTTATTTATGTCTATGAGTATCCGATATTCGATTCGTCTGCTCATAAACATCCACCCGCATATACTCCAGTTCATCCGTGATCATGGCGCTTGCAACAGTGCCGAAATATCGGAAACTCATACACATAAATAAGCATGGTAAATATCCCGTTTCAAATATTATAGAACTACTATTTATCATCTACTAGCGACCCGCCCCAGTTTCACATGGGTGCAATGGTGATATATTATGCATGTATTATACATATAAACCTTCCTCTTGAATCACTCTATCTATTAAAATAACCGCATCAAAATCCGTTGCGTAGTTTTAAAGATTTAAGCGTACAAAGGGACATAGGGATAGAGAAAGCGACTTTGTTTTATACTATGTAGTACAAAATTATCATGTACCAAATTTTATCATAATTTATTTAGACATTTAAGTGTTTAAAATTATAACAAACAAACAATGTTTCTCACAAAGATGTTACATATAGATTACTATAAATAGCAAATAATAAAAAATATAGAATTATTTAAACAAATATTTCTCTTTGCATAGAATTATGAAAATATTAGCTAATAGCAAAGAGCTGATGAAATAAGATCACCACAATTGGTAAATCCGGATCAATGACATGACAATCACATGACATACATATCAATCGGAGCTGCGGACTACCTAGCGGGTTTACCGGGGCTCCGGCTCGAAAAGCAGGAGTAGGAACGGGGTGGTTTTTAGTCAGTAAGAGTCTGACACTCCCTCTTGCATTGCCCAAGACGGGAGAATTCATTGGATGATTTACATCCCACAAAAAAATGAGAGCGCAGGCGAAGCCAGCTAGCAGAAGCCAGTCTGTCATAATCATAGATCTTTTTAGCAGTTGCGCAAGAGTAGAAAATATTTTTGTCTCTTCCCGCGTATGTTAATGAAGTAGACTAACTGCCGTACTCAGAGTTAATTAATGATTACTTAAATTCTTACTAACGATTTTGTTCCGAAAACAATTGCTAAGGACTGGGTTAAGTAACCATTAAATTACTCTAAGTACAGCGGTAAGTGACTATTATATAGAGGACCCTCATAGTCCAACAGTGTAGTCCGAAATTCTTGTTCTAAATCTTAGCCTACTTATAATCGCACCTACGACACGGGAGAAAATCCCTTACTCCTTAAAAAAAATATGACACTCCTACTAAACCCCCCTTTCTCCATTCCAGCTCATCTTCTGGGCAGCATCATGCACAGCATGAACGTGTCACTCCTGAACCCTGGAGAATGCGAGTCCAAGATCACCCAGGACTACCCACACCTTCTGGAACACTACAGCCAGGACAGCTGCGTCTGCGGACAGCCCACCAACCCAGCCAATAATATCTGCAAGGTAAGGAGATTTAGTCAGCAGTCAGCACCGCTACTCTTCACGTGGGTGTTTTCTGTCAAAGATTTTGATGACTGTTGATGAAGCGAAAGAGGTGTGTAAGAATCGTAGCAATTGGCGTTCTATTGTCTCTGCCTACCACCATGGGAGACAGGCGTGAGGTTATGTATGTATGTATGATTTTGAATTGAGAACTGTGAATAAACTATAGAAGAAGTAACTCAAGTTTCTGGATAAAAACTGCTAGGTAGTGGAACTCTTTGCCAAAGTCTGTATTTCCTGATGGGTATAAGCTGGGTGTCTTCAAGGCCCGAGTGAATAGGTTGCTTATGTAGGTGGTAAACGAGCAGACGGATCACCTGATGGTAAGCAATGACCGTCACTCGTCACACATGAAACACCAGAGGCGTTACAAGTGCGTTGCCTTCCTTTTGGGGGTTAGGAATTTAAGGAATTAGTGCTCCATCGTAAGCCACATCATCGGGCACCACCAGCCGAGATGGTGACTCGCCTCACAACATAAAGAGCTTTCTAACATCACGCTATAATTTCAGGTTGACATCGGCAGCGCTCTCGCCTGCACGACCGGCGACAACCACTACGTCCTCAGAGGAATCTACTCCTGGGACTCTGGTAAGCATCAGAATCTTAATTATGTTACTCTTGGATGTCAAGGTGCTTGACTCCTCATGGAGATTTAGGCTAAAGACTTTATATATTAGGGAATTAATCCATTGAGAACTTTCCCAAATTCTGTGTTATTGAGAATTTTGACATTGGAAAAAAACTGAGAATACTTTTTTCTACTAACCGATCTGACTATAAGGGTGCTGTTCCTGAGATGTGCTATGTAGATATGCTATGAAGATGTAATAGCTAAGCTGTGAAACTCATGTGACCGTTTCCATTGATACTAAACTATGTAGCTGTCGAGTTTGCGATGTATCGATAGTATATCTTCACACAAATGTATTTTAAATGTTCTTTAAATGGGTAAACACAATGTTACAACAAAATGTCCATTTATAAAAATTAACACAATATTCTTTGCCAACCAAACCTTTGAATAAAATCTAGGTATGGCATCCTCAACAAACATCCATGCACATACACTACATATCTAAGAGTATGACCACTCTCTCCCATCACCAGTTCTAACCCACCATTCTCTCTTCCAGGCTGCCAGACGGGCAACCAACTCGCTTCCTTCTACAAATTCGACCTCGAATGGTACGAATGGGCCATCGGTCTCATCGAGAGCGTCCGCTTCGAGAAGTACACCGTCATCAAGGTCACCAAGAACAAGATTATCACCCAAGGAACTGGCACCAAGACCACTTACGGCACCGGAGTCCAGGGTACCACTGGCTTTGGCATCAAGGGTAGCTCTGGATTTGGCATTAAAGGCTCATCTGCAGCCATCAAGGGCTCAGGAGCTACAGCCACAGCCGTCGCCGGTAGTGGACTTGGAATTAAGGGCTTCGAGGTATCAGGCTCTGGAGCAGGCCTAGGCATCAAAGGCTTCGGTTTAGCTGGACAAGGCCAATCAGGTCAGTTCACCCAATTCGGATCAGCTAACTTCGGCACTGGATCAGGAGAATTCTCCACTGAAGTCAAGGGACCTATCCAGAAGACTTTCACCACAACTATCACGGAAAAGAAGTTCTTCCAAACCGAACCCAAATTCGTGACCTACACCACGAAACCAGAAATCATCAGCTACACAACGAAACCTGAAATCGTGACTTTCACCACCAAACCTGAAATTGTCACGTTCACGACAAAACCTGAATACTTCACTTACACAACGAAGCCGAAATACGTGACTTACACGACGAAACCTGAAATTGTAACTTACACCACGAAACCTGAAATTGTAACTTACACGACAAAACCTGAAATTATTACTTATACTACTAAGCCGAAGATTGTGACTTATACCACTAAGCCTCAAATCATCAGGTATGATTACCAGACCTCTGGAAGTCAGACAAATCAGCAAGTGGTAGCCCCTAGCGTATCTTTCAACCCCTCCTTTTCCGAAGTGGTGGGAGCCGGCCATGTTCACGACGCTAAGTGCAAATGTCTTGAAGGAAAATAAAAAAAAACGAACTTGATATTAAAAAACGAAATAAAATTGGTAACTTAAATGCTTTGGAGTGGACCATGTGCCATAATTTCTTCATTTTTTTTCGACCGTATAAAATTTTTTTTTAGGTTTTTTTTTTTGAATTTAAATTTTTATTATTTTGGGATTTTTTTGTGTAAATTAAATTTACTGAAAGAAAGTTATATGTTATACTCCAGTTCCTATAAGCGAAGTTACCATCATTCTGGTCAAAATTAGGTTTTGTTTTTTTTATATACTTAAAATAATAATAATTGTTGTTTTTTTTTTGTACAAGAAAACTGCGAGCGAAATAATTCTGATTTTTTTTGTTTATTAATATTTTAATTTTTTTATTTATAAATATAAATAAATATTTATAAAGATTCTGTAAATAGGTAGGTTATATTTAATTATTTTTTTCTGTAATGTATGTATGTATGATTTATAATTTTTTAGTCTCCCAGTATGTTATTTTATTTTGTAATTTTTATATTTTGACTTAAAAGAAAGGGCTTTAAGTTTTTTTTTATAATTTGAAAACTGCCAAGATTTTTTTTGTAATTATGATTAAAAGTATTAATTTTTCTACTCGCCCCCCGTCCCAGCTTCTTATTTTTAATAAATCTTATTTTATAACTAAGTATATTGTATAAGTAAATTACATTGATAATCTTTTTTATACTGATTTTTAAGTAAAAAGGAAAAATATGAAAAATTAGAAATTTGACCATATTGGGTGATAAGCAAATGCCAACATGGTCGACTATCTAATGAGATTGGTAATAAGTTGTAAAAACAAAATAAAAAAAACTCACTGATTTTAATCTTAAGTCTTTGACTGCCAATAGAAAACTGTTGAAGGCAAATCCTCCGCTAACGTCGGTCACCGGTGACCACCACGACGTTCAATGTGTTAAAAATAGCAAACATGTAAAAATAAACTTTAAATTTTAAAACGAAAAATCATTTTTATAATTAAAATTGAACTTTAAATTTTAAAACGAAAAATCATTTTTAAATTTAAAATTGAAACCAGTGAGGTGTAAGAACGATAAAAATTAAGTCTATTTTTTATAATACTTATAAAGTATGACAAATAGCCGATTAGTAAATATCCAATCAGCTTACTTATAATAATTAAAATAAAATAAAATATATGTATTATTATACAACATTTCTTTCTAATTATTGTCTACAGAATAAGATTTAAATAATTGAAATAAATGGATTTTACAAATAACATTTTTTTGTTTTATTATGCCCTGTAAAAATTATAACCTCACTTTTATTTCCAAATAGATTTTATTAAGGGGGGACAATTCATCTGCGGACTGCCTTAAGCCTTACCAGGGCTCTGGCTTAAAAAGCAGGAGTAGGAACAGGGTGGTTTTTAGACAGTAAGAGTCTGACACTCCCTCTGGCGTCGCCCAAGGTGGGAGAAGTCATTGTATGATTTTCCCCACCCAAAAAGGGGGAGTATACACACCACCCCGTTCCTACTCCTCCTTCGAGCCACAGCCGCGGTGACCCATTAACTCTTTCGAGGTTCACTTCCAAATAATATTAGTAGCGTAGTGTAGTGATTAATGCTCGTTCCTTCTCCTTGTGAGAAGAGACCTTTGCTCAGCGATTGTACAGATACCAGATGATGATGATGGTAAGGGCGTTGATGACCAAAGCCATGAACTGATGGACATGGGGAAAGGAAAAGAAGTGACCATAGTTTACTTGGTAATAAAATATTAAGTCGGGATTTTAGAATCCTGGCTCGGGTCAATAATATTTTTTTCAATACTTGTTCAATTGTTTCACGCTAAGCATGAACCAATAATATTAGTAATTTATTTTGACATAGGCACAATGCAGAAAAAGCAGAAGCATGTGAAAAAAATAATAAATCTCATTACTAAAACACAAATAATGCAAATCTTATGAGAACTTAGCTAGGAAAAGAAAAAAAATATACTTACAAAATTTTATATCACTTAATAATTTCACTTAATCTGATGCATGGCAATATTAACAAATAATTATAACACGTTTGAAAAAAAATTGAAAAAAATATTTTCAAACCATATTCAGACTACTAACGCCATCTCTTATCCGTTACTAGAACTAAAAGGGTAAGAGACATCTAGTGCGTAGTAGCATTACTAATTATGACAACGCCATCTCGTGTTGAATAGCAATATTACTAAGGTAGAAACCATACGTATAGTTTTAGCAATACGGAGGATAGATGGCGTTAGTAAACTTGTTGTAATGAAAAATTGTTTATTAAAATATTAATAATGTACTTTATTTTTACTAAATAATCTACGTTTAATACTTTAAAATATAATTATTTTCTGTATATCACAACTATACAAGAAAACTCACTACATAAATAGCCTTTGCTATCAAAGAACCAAAAATATACACACGTACCAAAAACCATCTTCTGTCTTCTATCAAAACAAAATCAATCAAAAATGACAACTACACAACAACAATAATAACACAACAAAAACCGCGAAAAATAAACCAAAAAAAAATGTCTTCAAGGCGATCACCAACAAGGATCCCACAACTTAAAAAAAAGGGGAAGGATAAACCTTGCCCAGCATACAGCATCCTCCCAAAAACCTCTTTAACAAACTCATACCATAAGAAAACAACTCAAGACAAAGTTAAAGTTATAGCAAAGAGCTCATTGCGCGAATTCTTGAAATACAGACAGAATAAATACAAGAAAGTCTTTGAGCATGAAATAAGTAATGGTGCAGTAATCAGTATCAGTCTTCAGGACTCCTCATCTGGTAGCAGTGATGGGCCTAATTTAAAAGAGAATTATGATGGTGGTAAGACTCCCTTGCCAGAAAAGAATGATGGTACCTCTCGGTCTTCCCTGACGTCTTCTATAACCAAGTATGGAGGACTAATTGTTGATTTTTTTTTAGTTTATTTTCGTTCACTGTTTTAGTTTTATTTAAGGTGTAGATACATATTTATGTATTTACTTTACTAGTCTTTTTTGGGGATAATCATTCAATATATTCTCCCGCCTTGGGCGAGGCGAGAGGGAGTGTTAGACTGACTAAAAACCACCCCGTTCCTACTCCTGCTTTTCGAGCCGGAGCCCCGGTAAACCCGCTAGGTAGTCCGCAGCTCCGGATCAGGAATACACATCAAAAACTAAAAACTAAAGTAGAAGTCAGAATGACACATACTGACTGAGAGAAAATGTGGGAGAGCCAAGTTTCAGTACGAATGGGCCGGCTCGACCGGAGTGATACCACGGCCTTACAGAAAACCGGCGTGAAACAACGCTTGCGTTGTGTGAGTAAGGTTACCGGAGGCCCAATTCCCCCCTTTCCAATCTTCCCAACAACCCTTAAATTTCTAGCCCCCAAAAACCGTATCTTCATAGCATATCTTCCTCACACAGCTACATAGCTTAGTATCAGTGGAAACTGTCACGTAGCGAAGTTTCACAGCTATATTACATTTTCGTGGCATAGCTAGATTATCCGGAGCTGCGGACTACCTAGCGGGTTACCGGGGCTCCGGCTCGAAAAGCAGGAGTAGGAACGGGGTGGTTTTTAGGCAGTAAGAGTCTGACACTCCCTCTCGTCTCGCTCAAACCGGGAGAAGTCAACGGATGATTTTAAAAGCATAGCTACATTAGTTACATAGCACATCTCTGGTAGAAAAGTACCCTTTAGCTAGATTGTAATTTGCAATTAATTTTTCTATTTCAGATTTCGCAACGACTTCAACGAGTTTAAATGTAAGATGCGTATATTTGGTGAGTCGCTGAAACTGTGCACTTGCATCGCCGACGATGTCAGGAGACGACTGGACACGATGGAGACAAGATTGGATGCTTTAGAGAAGAGACAGGAGGAGTTCAAAGTACGTACCTAACTATCTAACTAGTCTTTATTTTAAGGGGGAAAATCAACCAATAATTTATCTCGCCTTGGGCGAGGCGAGAGGGAGTGTCAGACTCTTACTGAGTAAACACCACCCCGTTCCTACTCCTGCTTTTCGAGGAAGAGCCCCGGTAACCCGCTAGGTAGTCCTCAGCATCTACCTAGTCTAGATTTAGAGTAATAAATAAAATTGGGAGTGTCTAATTGTAATAACCACCTTTTTACTACATGCATACACATACACAAAATAAGATTTTTTTGCAATTTTATTCTGTCTGTTTATTCTGGCTAATCTCTGAAATGACTGGACCGATTTTAACGGGACTTTTATTGACAGGTAGCTGATGTATTAAGGAGTAACTTAGGCTACATTTCTTTAAAAAATATATTTTATTTGATAAAGAACCGAAATTCTGTCAGAAGTATTTATTCTACGCGGACGAAGCAACATCTGGTAATAAATATTTATAGAATCAGCTTTTACCGGCAGCGTTACTCGGGTTTTCAAAAGAAGAGGGGATAATCATCCAATGATTTCTCCCGCCTTAGGCGAAGCGAGAGGGAGTGTCAGACTCTTACTGACTAAAAACCACCCCGTTCCTACTCCTGCTTCATTCTTTTTCCTTCCTTATAATACACGTATTTTAGAATTATACCAGGTATATTTGGCAAATATGCTTACTTTAACGAAAATGAGACATTTCGTGAAGATTATTTAATTTTATGTGTCCAACAATCACTTGAATCTTAGATAGACATAATAAGAAGGTAAACAAAACGAAAATAAACTAATATACGAGTAATTAGTTCTTTACACACGCGTTGTATAATCACAGTCGTAAATTAAGCCTAATTTTTACAATAGGCTATAGTTTATGTAGGTACATGCTGTATAGGGAAACCAGTTATGACTTAATTTAAACCACATTATTTGTTATCATCTTGACTGACAATATACGAAAAATGAGCGAAATAGGCCCAGTAGGTAAGCCAAAAAGTGCATTATTCCCTTTGAGGTAATTTGAACACTCTTTACAAATACGACATTATACCAGCCGCGCCGCATGTCCACAACATTCCTAGACAACCTACTACATTACAGCTCTTCTGTGGTCAAGGAACATGGAGCTGTTCATACAGGATTTAATATTTTGTTTGAAAATTTAATCTTTTAACTTTTTTTAGTTGAAATATTTAGTTATATTATGCTTCTGTGAACGAGTACTACTTATAGTTCCGTTAAGCCTATCTTCAAAATACCTACATAAAATATCTTAATCTACGCACTTAGTAGCCATTTGCTTTAGGTATTTTTATTTAAATATACCACAAGAAGACATAATAAAATACAGTAGGTACCAACATAATTGCCACTCATTCATATAATTATATTTACTAAAAATATTATGTTTTATAAACCTTTTTATCTAGAATTTCCAAGACAGGTAGCACGGGTTTTTTTAGAATCTTAGAATATTATAAACTACTTATATTATTATGTTTGACGATAAGAAAAGCCTGTGTACTGATAATTTCTAGATTTCGTTGGTGTATTTGTGTTTATTTTATTTTAAACGTAAATAATGTAGTCGAGAATCATTATGATCATCAAGAATCAGTGATGTTGCACTGCTGGACTATGAGCCTTCTCTACATAAGAGTTTTAAGTGTGGGAGAGCCATGCTTCGGCACTCGACCACAGTGATACCACGGGCTCAAAGAAACTCGTCGTGAAACAACGCTTGCATTGTGTTACGTTGTGTGGTTGAGGTTACCGGAGGCTCAATTACCCCTCTTCCCAATCTTGCCAATCCTCGATTCCCCAACAACTTTCACATTCCTAAGATCGGCAACACACTTGTAAGGCCTCTGATGTTTCGGGTATCTGGGCGGCGGCAACAACTTACCATCAGATGATCTGTCTGCTCGTTTACCGGCTTATACCATAAAAAAAGTTTGCCATAATCTCCCCTCTTGGCAGCAAAATCAATGACCAATCTTAAATCAAATTCTACTCAATTACTATAAACTAACCGCCATCTTTAAAAAATATCAAGCAGTGTTGCCACTTTCAAAGAATAATTTACCCCGACCCGTTTGAAAATTAATTTGTAAGTACGTACTCAATCTAATAATTTGTTTAAACAAGATTTAAAACTATGAAATGAACTGACATGTCTAATTCGTTAAGTAAATTAAAAAATAATAATTGACAAATATTTGTTCTGCCTTTCAAACAAAGGTTCTTTATCAGTTAAACGTGTTTTTTTTAAACTGTGAAACTATGTGACCGTTTCCTGTGATACTAAGCTATATAGCTGTGTGAGGAAACTCAACCTGTGCATGAGGTTGAGTTTACGATGTATCGATAGTAGGGAAGCCATCCATAGCACGTATCCATAGCATAGCACATCTTTCCAAATAAAAATATAGCTTAGCTGAGTCTGTTTCCACCAGTGCTAAGCTATGTGTACCAATGAATTTAATTGGTGGAAGCCAAACGCATTCACAGCAACGTAGCATAGCACATCTCTGATGGAAAAGCACTCTAACGACGGAGTTTCTTGTCTATACGAATCTAGAGGAGGAAAATTTCACATTTACATTTAAAAAAAATTACTTATCACTCTTTCTTTGATTGATTTAATTTCATGATAAAACGCGTTGAAGCCCGCTTGCAGCAAGCAGTCGGCGCGCCGTAAGCACGTTGGCGGTTAACGGTAGCCACTAAACCACGCTGTGCCGTGCTTGTTTACCTTAATTCGTATTTAATAGTAGTTTGGGAAAATTTTGACGGTCATATTTATCTGATAGAGGAAACTTTTCGTTGATTTAATTAGAATATACGTCATAGTTTTGACCGCATAAAAGAGTGAGTAAGTGTGGGAAGTGATAGCACGGCCTCACAGAAAACCGACGTGAAACAACGCTTGCGTTGTGTTTCGTTGTGAGAGTGAGGTTACCGGAGGCCCAATTCCCCCTTCCCAATCTTCCCCATCCCCATTCCCGAACAACAACCCTTAAATTCCTAACTCCCAAAAAGCCGGTAACGCACTTGTAAAGCCTCTGGTGTTTCAAGTGTCCATGGGCGGCGGCGATTGCTTACCATCAGGTAAAACGTCTGCTCGATTACCGGCATGTCTCATAAAAAAAAGGAAAAATGTGTAAATACTCATGGAATAAATGGCTACAAGCGTCATGAGGTTTCAAGTTTAATTGAGCGATTTCCAGATTCAGATATCAAGGCAAGAGACTTAGCTATTATTTCTATAATACTTTTCCTGAATTTAAGACTAAGGATGACTTTTCCACCAGAGATGTTCTATGTTACGTTGATGTGGATACGTTTGGCTTCCACCAATCATATTCATTGGTACACATAGCTTAGCACTGGTGGAAACGGACTCAGCTAAGCTATGTTTTATATGGAAAGATGCGTCCTATAGATGTGTGCTATGGATGTGTCCATAATACGAGCTATGGATGCGTTTCCTACTATCGATTTATCGCATATTCGAGCTTCGCATCTTCCTCGCACAGCTACATAGCTTAGTATCAGTGGAAACGGTCACATAGTTTAACAACTTATCTATTACATCTTCGTAGCATAGCTACATAGCACATCTCTAGTGTAAAAGCATCCACATGCGATAACCTAGCCAAAAGAGTCAGATAGGCAGTTTGATTCCTAACAACAAATTCCTTGATCTTACTACCTACATTGCTACTCGTAATAAATGAAACGCATTATACTACTTGAGTACTTACACATGTAAGTATTATTTCTGATAAAATTGTTATGATAAAAAGTTCAATGACATAATAACATAAACATCACATACCTAATTCTGTTTACGGATAGGAATAATAGATCCACGTTTCACAAATACCAGATTTTTGTTAAGGGAGAAAAATCAGAGTTGTTTCCCGGTTTTTATCAAATCTCTTAGGACGCCCATAGAAAGAAACCCTCAAGTGTGGGAGAGCCATGCTTCGGCACGAATGAGCCGGCTCGACCGGAGTGATACCACGGCCTCATCGAAAACCGACCTGAAACAGCGTTTGTGTGAGTGAGGTTACCGGAGGCCCAATTCCCCCTTGCCAATCTTCCCAACCCCCAAATTCCTCAAAAGGCCGGCAACGCACTTGTAACGCCTCTGGTATTTCAAGTCTCCATGGGCGGCGGCGATTGCTTACCACCAGGTGATCCATCTGCTTGTTTACCGGCTTATACCATAAAAAGTGAAGGCAAAGGAGACTGGTAGAGTGCAGTGAACTGCCACGGACTGTTAAAGCTGTTAATGAGACGTTTTGTCAACATCTACTCATACCTTGATCATTCTCAACCTAATTGATCATTCCGTAAGAAAAAATATTTCTTTCTCTACCCACAAAGACTTAAACAAAAAGGTAATTGGTGTCAAAGAAAGGTATTTAAAAGAAAAAACTAATTTATTTACAACAATAAAATTGTAATGAATGCTTCCATTGTGTTACATGTCGCGTCAAAAAAATCAGGCACGTGAGAGAGCCATGCTTCGGCACTGCTGGGTCGGCTCGATCGGAGTGATACCATGACCTCACAGTAAGAGCGAGGTCCATTTGTCTGTCATCATAAAAAATATATGGAAAACAACACTGCGACGACGCAACGCACAGCGTTTCGTCGTTTGAGTGAAGTTACATTGTGTGGCCCTATATTTTTCTCCATCCGCAATCCTCAATCACTATTTTTTTATGGAAACGAACAGGCTTATATCCTGATGATAAGCAATCGTCGCCGCCCATGGAGACTTGAAACAGAGGCATTACAAGTGCGTTGCCGGCCTATTGGAGGATAGGAATTTAAGCGTTTTTGAGGAATCGGGGATTGGAAAAAGGGAGGTGATTGGGCCACTCTCACTCACACGACCCAAGCGTTGGTTTTCTGTTCGACTGAATCTGGTGTCACTACGGTCGAACCAGCCCAGTCGTACCGAAGCATGGTTCTCTCACACTTAAATTATATTCATTAATCACTACATAGTATAAATAAAACAAAGTCGCTTTCTCTGTCCCTTTGTATGCTTAAATCTTTAAAACTACGCAACGGATTTTGATGCGGTTTTTTAATAGATAGAGTGATTCAAGAGGAAGGTTTATATTATGTATAATACATGCATAATATATCACCATTGCACCCATGCGAAGTTGGAATGGGTCGCTAGTAAAATATAAAAGAGTTCCAACAATAGCAACGGTTGGTAATACTATGAACCTAAGATACGATAATTGAATGTCACATACTTTGTAAAACACTGAATAATTATTGCCTGTTCTTCAACTTTATACGTGTATTTTATTATCTATTCAAGTAGAAACGTGGCCAGCTATAGAGGATCGTAAATGACAATAAGACAATGTTCCACTAAGACAAACTAATTCACGTGTCTTACAATGCTTACTTCAACCGGCGTCATTAGCTTTATTGCTAGTCAACTGTTTTTTCGAGGTTTTACTTGCAAACTCAATTTTTTTATGGTATAAGCGGTATTATGGTATAATGAGCAGTCGCATCACCTGATGGTGAACAATCGCTGCGGGCCATGACACCCGAAACACCAAGTGTTACTTTTTTACCTTTTGGGAGTTAGGAATTTAAGGGTTGTTGGGGAATCGGGGATTGAAAAGATTGGGAATTTGGCCTCTATTGCTAAACAAAGTAAAATACCTAACCTACCTAAAATACCCTATTTTCCCACACATATTTTCATCTCACGAATGATTCCCCAACAACCCTTAACATCCTAACCCCCAAAGCTTGGCAACACACTTGTAACGCCTCTGGTGTTTCAAGTATCCATGGACAGCGACAATAGCTTACCATCAGGTGAGCCGTCTGCTCGTTTACCGACTTGCCCTATAAAAAAAAAACATCTACAATTTCATCAATAACTGTTCATTATAATTTACCACTGATATACAGACAGACAGACAAATTTTGTCACGTTCTATTATTACAGTTTATGACTAGTATTAAATACTTAAAGATTACTTTGATATGAAGATACGTTTGCAGTTACATTGTTACTGTTTTATGTCATTTGTAGTGATAGGAGTGTTGAAGTGAGTCGTCTTGGAAGTGGCCATACGTGTCGAGGTATCTACTAGTTTCAAGAAACAATGTAACCAAGAATTGTATTGTGAACCTGATTGAAAAAGAGTAACCTACGGAGTTTCTTGCTCGTTCTTCTCCATAGGAATCTACACTTTGGAACGAGTAAATAGAGCAACTAGAGGACTGACCGACAGACCGACATTGTTAATATTTTAATTGTTGCTTTGACGTTCAAAAGTGCCTTCCGGGTCTATTTGACATAAATAATTTTAACTCTGACAACTGACTCATAGAAAACCGATGTAAAACACGCTTACGTTGTGTTTCGTTGTATGAGTGAGGTTACATAAGGCCCAATGTCTTCTTTTCCCAATTTCCTCAATCTGCAAGAATCCTGAACCGACGGATCACCTGATAGCAAGCAATCGCCGCCGCCCGTGGACACTTGAAACACCAGAGGCTTTACAAGTTCGTTCCCGCCCTTTGGCGGTTAGGAATTTAAGGGTTGTTGGCGAATCGGGGATTGGGAAGGGGAGAATTGGGCCTCCGGTAACCTCACTCACAACGAAACTCAACGCAAGCGCTGTTTCACGTCGGTTTTCGATGAAGCCGTGGTATCACTCCAGTCGAACCGGCCTATTGCTGAAGCATGGCTCTCCCACACTTGAATGTATTATATTAGTATGTCTCACTAAAGTTATAATAAAATCATAATTATAACCTTTTTGTTGCAGACACCAAGTAACTACCCGGCTATCATAGAAAAAAACAAGAGACTGTCTTCTATAACTATGAAAGATGCCAAGGTAAGTCTATCTCTATTTTTTAAACGTTGCCCCACACTAATATTTTTCCTGTGTCGTGGTTGCGTTTACAAACATACAAGTTCACATACACATGACACCCAGACCCGAAACAACAATTTGTGGATCACACAAAGAGTTGCTCCGTGCGGGAATCGGTCCCGCAAAACGTCTCACTGCTTTTTTAAAAATCCGAAAAAAACCCGTTATACTTTGCCCGCCCGGGTAATCAAACCCGAGACTCCTTATCCGGCAGTTGCACTTGCGACCACTCGACCAACGAGGCAGTCTGTGTGTATTTACTCCTTAAGCTTTCCTACTTGGAAAGGTCGTAAATGTGACAGCTCGATAAATAATACAACCTAAAAAAATACAAGAAAAAAAAAGAAAATAATCACACACAAGGTTATTTAACATACAGACAAAAAATGGGGAAAAAACTAATCGTGTTATGGCAACACTGCAAAGTCACGAAGCAAGCTTTAACCGTTAAATTCGAATACGAAAATAGATTCCATATTATTGCAAGCACAAAAAAAATATGTAAACATTAGTCCTGTCGATTTTTACGACAAAAACATAGTATTCGATTTAAAATTTCAAGGTTATATTGGTGGTAAAGTAAAAAATTGACAATCTATTCAGATACGGATTGAGTCATTGGAATTTGGGCTGTCACTCTGATCTTGGGAGATAAAATGAAGAGCCCTGAGAATGATTCAGTAGCTATTGTTATACTAAATTGTATGCTTTGTAACGAAGCCATATCTTTTGTAACTATTGGTCTCTCAGTGTCATCTATTCTGTACTGAATCAATCTTTATTTTGTTACCTCCATATTAAAAAACTTGGTAAAGCACCCTTACGTTGCTGTGGATGCGTTTGGCTTCCACCAATCATATTCATTGGTATGTACACATAGCTTAGCACTGGCGGAAATAGACTTAGCTAAGTTATGTTTTTTATATGGAATGATGCGTTCTATGGATACGTGCTACGGATGACTTACTATCGTTACATCGCATCCTCGAACTGTTCATCTTCCTTGCTCAGCTACTTTATAGAAAATCTTCCTCGCACAGCTACATATTTTAGTATCGGTGAAAACAATCACATAGTTTCACAGCTTAGCTATTACATCTTCGTAGCATAGCTACATAGCACATCTCTAATGGTGGAACTCGTTTACCGGCTTTTACCATTAAAAAAATGTTATGTTCTGAGTCCTATATATTTTATCTCATTGAAGGGCCCACATGGCTTTATGAAACGCCAGCTAGTGGTCCGGCTCTGATCCTATCTAAGTATTTACGTTTCGAATCGTACAAAACGACAAACAATACGTCCATTTACTTTTTACATAATGTCTACAAAGTTTTCTGTATAAAAAATACCTTTGTCTGTAATTCTGTATCTGTGGTTAGTAAAAAGCTGATAGGTTCCGTATTGTAAAAGTTTTAGGGTATCTGTTATCTCGATACTTATCAGTGGGGCCTTGACTCACCTCTCATTATGTATGACTAGCATAGCCAGTGAGATCCAGAGCTGCGGACTACCTAACGGGTTACCGGGGCTCCGGCTCGATAATCAGGAGTAGGAACGGGGTGGTTTTTAGTCAGTAAGAGTCTGACACTCCCTCTCGCCTCGCCCAACGCGGGAGAAGTCATTGGATGATTTTCCCCCCTCAAAAAAAGCATAGCCATTGAAATTGGGCACTAGATTTAAAAGAGTCGGGTTTATCATAGAGCGCTGCTACTTAGTATCTGTCTATTGTTCTAAGTGTGGGAAAGCCATGCTTCGGTTCGACCGAAGTGATACCACGGCCGAGCAGAGAACCGACGTGAAACAACGCTTGCGTTGTCTTTCGCTGTGTTACCGGAAAGGCCCAATTACCCCCCTTCCTAATTTTCCCAATAACCCTTAAATTCCTAGCCCCAACAGGCCGGCAACGCACTTGTAATGCCTCTAGTGATTCGGTTGTCCATGGGCGGCGGCGATTGCTTATCATCAAGTGAACCGTCTGCTTGTTTACCAGCTTGTTCCATATAAAATAAAACGAAGGGTACTCAAGAGTACAATTTATTTTCTATTGTGTATCTTCTATGCATACACAAAGGTTAAGAGATTAGCTATAAAGTTCAGGTTTATCAGAAAGCGCTGCTGCTTGATCTCAATCAAATGTATAGCCACTTGAGTCTTACGGCACCCGCGTGAAGAGAAGAGGTACAAACAAATGTATTCTACTCTACCGTCCTTCACAAAATAGGAAAAGTCAGTCAAGTCATACTATGCAACGAATTGACAATACTAATCCGTGTTTCCGATAGTCTGTGTAAAATGTACCGTGGCGCGACAAAGGATGGGTTCAACGCTCGTGGTGGGCAAGTCGACAAGTCCAAGTCATTATTTCTATAAAAAGCATCGAAACCGGATCTGAAACCTTGTTTCTGTATTTTTCCTTATAAAGTTTACAATTGCAGTAATGTAAGAATATTTTGTTTGTCATCAAAGAGGCTTTTTTTAGTCGGTAAACGAGTAGACGGATTATTTGATGGTAAGCAAGATACTTGAAATACTAGAGGCGTTACAAGTGTGTTGCCGGGCTTTTTGGGAGTTAGGAATTTAAGGGTTGTTGGGTAATCGGGGATTAGGAAGATTGGGAAGGTAAATTAGGCCTCCAGTTGATTTAGTCTTGAATGTGTTGTTGGTCAAAATGTTCGTTTGACTGTCCAGCATTAGGTCTCGGATTCGATTCATGTGTTGGGTAAAGTATTTTGCGGTTTATTCTGTTTTCCAAATACCAATTAAAAGTCAGTTTAAAAGAACCCAGTAGTAGCGCGACAATCGCCGCGTCGTGTGTCGCGGGATGCTTACATGAGCCTCTAGCATGGCTTTAAACTAGTCGAGTTCCTCGTCAAACAGTTACGTGAGTGTCCTAATAGCATAATAATTAAAAAAACCTTTACCTCGTCACTATTATAGCTATAAGGCATGACATTATCCGGAGCTGCGGACTACCTAGCGGGTTTACCGGGGTCCGGCTCGAAAAGCAGGAGTAGGAACGGGTCGTTTTTATCTAGCAAGACTCTGACATTCCCTCTCGCCTCGTCCAATGCGGAAAGAAGTCATAGAATGATTTTCTCCCATTAAAAAAATGCCTTTACCTCGCTTTCACAATTATAACTAGAAGGCATGACATTACGACGTTATGTTTTATATATTGTTTATTTATTACCTAAGCGCTATATACCTAAAAACCTTGGCGTAGGGATTTTCCACAAGTAACGCATTAGGTATACACATTAATTATTAATTTATCTGTAATGTAGGTACATACTTATGTGTAAATAACACGCGTAATATGGCGTAATCATTTTTAAATCAAGGTAGGTATTGTGTGATATACTTATAACCTTTTATTAAAGTTATTTAGTTATTGATGATAACGTTAAATTGTGTCTTTTTCTATCATTAGAAACAGACACAATTTAACATTTGAAAAGTGGGTGTACATTGTATAGCGGCATTACGTGCCGTAATGTGCACCTCTGCCTACCCCTTCGGGGATAAAAGGCGTGAAGTTGTGTGTGTGTGTTCTATCATTAGAACTTGAGACGGGATATTTACGCACTGTTGTAAGCGCCATGATCACGGATTAATACGGATGAACTGTCAGTTTATCCATTCTAACGATTGTGTCTGTTTCACCAAAATGATGACCTTTATCTACGTGTATGCCAATTTTGTGGGATGGTTTTCAAAATATATACTAATCCCTAGACTAAACCTAAAAATATATCTAAACTTCAACCTCCTTCAATAAAAAATAAAATATTAATGCAATGTTACCATATGAAATAAAAGTAGAAAAATCGGGGAAATTTCGGCTAGAAAATTAATTTTTTCCATGACGTTAACAATTTAAATAATGCATGACACTACGGGGAGCGCGGCACGTTACTAACCACGTCGCCTCATCCAAGGCAGGAGAAGACATTAGATGACTTTCATCCCTCAAAAAAAGAGTCTGACACTCTCTCGCCTTACCTAAGGCGGCAGAAGTCATTAAATGATTTAATTTATGATTCATATACCATGAACATAGTATATTTAACAATAAAAATCATGATATATGTATATCACAATCATAATTAGTTACAAACGTGAGCAATCATGAATGCTAATTGTTTACTCAAAGTATCCTCGCGATGATAACAGATAAGTAGGTATTTGTATATCGTGTCGCGTCTAGTTCTGACAATTGAACGCGTCATAATGTTATTATTGTGTCTGATGGAATAATTATATGGAGCTTTGGTAGGATACCACCGGAGTGATACCACGGCCGAACAAAAAACGTGAACCAACGCTTGCGCTGTGTTTCGTTGTATTAGTGACGTTACCCCTGCCCAATTTTCCTAATCCACGATTCCCCAACAACCCTTAAATTCCTAACTCCCAAAAAGGCCGGCAACGCACTTGTAACGCCTCTGGGGTTTCGGGTGTCCATGGGCGGCGGCTATTGCTTACCATCAGGTGATCCGTCTGCTCGTTTACCGGCTTATACCATAAAAAAATATTCACAACGACTCATCAGCAACTAGCGGTAAATTGCCTCATCTACCATCATTAGAGATTATATCTCCACACCTGCCAGGCGTGAAGATAATGGAAAAAACCTCTAATGTAGATTCAACTTTTTTATGGGAAGGTAATCAAGGCAATCATGTGCCCAGTATATGGCAATAGGCTCACCCCCTATTATACGGGACGTATAACACAAATGTGTGTACATTGTATAGCGGCATTACGTGCCGTAATATGCACCTCTGCCTACCCCTTCGGGGATAAAAGGCGTGACGTTGTGTGTGTGTGTGTAATCATCGTATCATAATTTTTTCGCGCTCAACACCCTGGATCACCTGCAATCGAACTCAATCGATTACTAAGCTATTTATTATAATAAGAATAATAAAATAACTAGTGCCTCGTTGATCGAGTGGTCGCAAGTGTGAATGCCAGGCAAGGGGTGTCAGGTTCGATTAATAGGTCAGACAAAGTATTGCTTGGCTTTTTTTCGGCTTTTCGAAAATTTCTCAGTATTAGCTACGGAATCTGGAATCATGACCAGTATATGGCATTATAGGCTCCACCCCCTATTACATGGGACTTATAACACAAATGCTAAAAAGTGGGTGTACATTGTATAGCGGCATTACGTGCCGTAATGTGCACCTCTGCCTACCCCTTCGGGGATAAAAGGCGATTGACGTTGCAAAAAAGAAAAATTGTTTCGACTGAAAATACTTCCTTCTTCTATGTTTACCAGAAACTTCTCCTCAATAGGTATATATCTTTGTTTCTTTATGTGACTGACTGACAATCTGCGCTCGCTCGCCTCTCGTCATACCCATTAATAAAAGTGCACAATATGGAATAATTAATGGCTTCTCGTTTCCATAATTAATAGACTTTGTGACTCAGATATCCTTGACTGCTCATGACAATTTATTAGCATTTGTCTTCTTCGTATTGTAAAATACCGACTCGCTATTTTATTTCCCGAAGACGGCAGAGGTGCAGATATAAAATGTAACACCAACATTTTACCTGCTATGTTATGGTGTCCATGACCTAATCCGGAGCTGCGGACTACCTAGCGGGTTAACCGGGGCTCCGGCTTGAAAAGCAGGAATAGGAACGGGATGGTTTTTAGTGAGTAAGAGTCTGACACTCCCTCTCGCTTTACCCAAGCTGGGAAAGTCAATGGATGATTTTCTCCCCTCAAAAAAAAACCATATACAATGTAACACTCGACCACTATACCGAGGGTCTGGCTCGAAAAGCAGTAATATAAACGGGGTGGTTTTTAGTCAGTACGAATCTGACACTACCTCTCGCTTCATCCAAGTCGGGAGAATCCATTAGATGACATACCCCTTTAAAAAAAGTATTGTTTGCCTAGTCTGCTTAAAGGACTCATAATTTCTATACCTCTAAATAAATCCAACGTAACTGCATAGCAGGCGCCTTAACCTCCGAGCCATTACAACTTAGGTAGTACAAGTAGGTGTTTAAAACCAACACTACTACCTACCCCGTCTCGAAATAAGTTATTTTCTACCTAAATCGATATCCAACCTTCGTTCCATGTCGTCCTTTCGCCCACCGATCTGCTCTCGGCGTTGATACAAGCTATTTTTAGCTTCAAAATGAAATCGAACGCCCACACAACACTGAGACCTTTACAAAAAGACTTGTTAAACTTTTCAAACTGAAATGGGTTTGCAAATATTTGTGGAATATGATTTTAATTGGTTATGTCGTGGGTGGAAGTGCATTTAGGTATGGGTCGTAGGAGGTGGCGGTCTGTAGTATCTGTCTGCTTAGGAGCAGAGGAATCACACATGAAATTAATTTGTGTCCCATGATTTAAGGGTGCTTTTAAATCAGAAACGTGATATGTAGCTATGCAACGAAGATGTTATAGTTAACCTGTGAACATATATGTGACCCTTTCCACTGATTCTAAGCTATGTAGTAATGCGAGGAAGACGCGCAGCTCGAGTATATGCTGTATCGATAGTACCGGAAGCCATCCATAGCACCCATCAGTCTTTCCATTAACAAAAAACATAGCTTAGCTGGGTCCATAATTATCTACTATGATGTGTACAAATGAATATGACTGGTGGAAACCAAACGCATCCACGGCAACGTAGCATAGCACTTCTCTGATGGAAAAGCACCACTAAGAATGTTTTTCTATATGATAATGAAGAAATCGGAACAATTTTGGTGTTTTAGATATTTTTTAAAGGTTTGAAAACATACCTCAACCATCATTATGTGTCATACAAAGTATATATGTATGTAAAAGATTAATACAAGGTTTTCGCGATAACTTGTCCTCAAATGAATGGAAATATTCCAAATTGCGTTTCAAGAATGCTGTACAAGTACTGGGACCTGTTTTTGAATACTAAAACAAAATAAAACGCCATTTTACCCCGTAGGTAGGCAGAAATGTATGTATTATATGGCAACACCCACTTTTGACAGTTGCTTACGTTATAAGCCCCGTGTAATAGGGGGTGAGCCATATAAGACTTAATTACAGGTTTGTTGTTATTATTTAGGTATAGTTTCTAATAAATTTTGGAAGAAAAAAGGGTTGGTCATAACCAACTCAGGAATTGAAGTCAATACTCAACACTCAATAGTCTGTGACTTAAATCGACGAATATGACAGTTGTCTTAGTTTTGAATAGTTATTTTTGTTTGTTTGTTTTTGAAGAAACGTTGCCCCACACTAGGATGTTCTCCTGTGTCGTGGGTGCGTTTACAAACATACAAGTTCATATACACATGACACCCAGACCCGGAACAACAATTTGTCGATCATACAAAGAGTTGTTCCAGGCAGAAATCGCGCTCACTTTACGTAGCCACCGCGCCAACCGTGCAGTCAAATTTATTTAACAAAAAGTTAATTTAATTATTTTGTATGTGTCAAAATTTCAGCTATATACGATGTGCAAATATGATAGCCACTTAATATACATATAATAGCATTGCTTACACATAATATTCATAGTTATAATAGGTATACGTCGTTAGAAATTACGTCACTCATTTATTATTAAGATTAGGCTAGTTTCCTACTAGTCAAATTCAATACTTTTTTCGAAACGTCACAAACGATATTTTCTATGAATAGGGATGATGACTGGGTCAAATAAATTATTACAACTTCTCAATACAATAAAATATTATATTATATAATAATATTCAAAAATAATCACACTCTCATTCATACATTTGATGAACTACTTAATTTTCGATGTTTTCTAGCTAAATTTCTAGAAATAAGTCTGCTATATGACCAAAATCTGATGACGTCATAATAGAGTATTTCATAAAAAGTTCATAGAAAAATATCGTTTTTGACGTTTCGAAAAAAGTATTGAATTTGATTAATAGGAATCACGCCTATTTTGTATGAAATAGTGCGTTATGACGTTATCAGATTTTTACGTCAAATAGCAGACTTATTTCTAGAAAATTCTAAAATTAAGTCTTTGACTGCCAATAGAAAACTGTTGAAGGCAAATCCTCCGCTAACGTCGGTCACCGGTGACCACCGCGGCGTTCAATGTGTTAAGTAGATCATCAAATCTATGAATGGAAGTGTGATTATTTTTGAATATTTTATGGTATTGGAAAAGTCTAAATAATTTATTTTTTGACTGAGGAAACTACCCAATTATCCTACAAAAGTTTATACACCTATTTTTACACTAAATTTCACTATAAAAACGTTCATTACTTTTCACTAAAATTAACACATACCTATGTACCAACACGGTACGAAAAGACTTTCACTTTTGTTTAAAATAATACCAAGTAGACAGTTATTTCTAAGCGATAAGAAGAATACATATTGAAAATAATTAGTTACTGATGACTACCGCACTCAGAAACATTTAATGATTACTTAAACTATTCCTTAGTAACGATTTTGTTCCGAAAACAATTGCTAAGGACTGGGTTAAGTAACCATTAAATGACTCTGAGTACGATGATTAATCATAAAATTCTGGCTCTATTTCTGTTTTTAAAAACATCACTTGTCAAAGTCAAAGTCAAAATTATTTATTTCAAATAGACCAGGAAGGCACTTTTGAACGTCAAAGCAAATACAATAATATTAAAAATGTCTGTCTGTCGGTCAGTTCTCTAGTTGCTCTACGGCAGTCAAGTTACTGACTAGAGCTGTTACTAATGCTTGCAGCAAGCTGTGTGACATGTAGCGCGCTAGGAAAGTACTGAGAAAGAATTTACTAAAATTCCTACAAAAAATACGTTTTTTACACGCGTACGATACAGGCGTAAATTACAAAGCGGTTCTTTGTCGTTAATTGAGCTTTGTTCCATCATCTTTACGGTCATACGTTCTCCTTTTTAATCACAACATAGCCGAGTAATAACAAACATAGCTTCACGTTGTAGTATCCGCCAATTCCACGCGAATATTGAACCAGAATCTAGCAACTATTTGGTTGTAAAATGTAAATATTTTGCTAGTAACGCAACACAGAACGAAACAACACTGATTTCCTAGTATTAATTGGTAATAAACACACATAACATTAGCTAACTTAATGGTTTATAGCTAATGAGTCAATCAAAACAAAAATACGTCATTTTTAGTGTAAAATACAAATGATTTTGTACACAGAGCTGTCTTCGTGGTGACGTTTTTGCCTATAGACACGTATAGGGGATAAAAGGTCGGTCAAACTCGGTATATATCGGCAAAATTCGCAATGTTCTATCTCGCTCGCACTCGTGTAAACGCCAATCACGTCACGCTATCGAATTTCCGTGCTCTTCACATCGCATTCGGGCCGTGAGTACAATCAGTACATATTTTTAGACTGTGCAGTGCAGACGTTTACGTAGAAATAATTTGTCGGTGTTTTTTTTGTAAACGAAATTCAAGAATTAAACGTATAATTGTTATATTGGAGGTGTTATCCGATTTGAAATGGCCAAGGTAAACTGTTCTTTATTTTTTGTTGCCCCGCTTCCGATATAAACGTTTTGTGAATACATAAATTCACATTTTTTGCAACGAAATGTCGTACCACCAGTGACGTATCGTCTAGGAAGATAACTTGAACGTTATTTCATAACTAAATCAGTTTTTTTCTAATTAAAACTCTTATCTATTTTATAAACTCGTACTAATTAAGGACCGGTCGTTTTTAAAGAGAAACGAATTAATGTTGGTATATGTAAACATTTGGCTGTAAAAATTAAGTAAAAATATTATACAAAAAAGTCGTTTCGCTTCGTCGATTAGCCGCGAATTCTGACTCATTAAAGTGTGAAATGAAAACAGTCAAAAGTATTATGCGTGTTTATTAAATATCTTTCGTATAAGCCATTGTTTATATTTAGAGTTTTTAACACAATCCTTGTTGATCCCCAAAAAACGTGCACTTTTTTACTGTAAACAGGTAACATTATGTCACTGTCATAATCGATAGCTATCAAAAAAAAAACTCAAAATGACATTGCCATTCCGTTAACTTCCCGCTTTTCAAGGAAAAATTTAAAAATTTACATATCTCTTCATCGTCATTGCTTATGAAAAATGTATAAAGAAGCAACAAACTTTAATTGTTTTTATAAGTTTATGAGTACATTTTTTGTTTAATTAATGATTATTATATCAAATACTTGACAGTAGCTGTTTTGTTTACAGATTTTAATGTTTAAATAATTCAAATAACTATTAAGATAAGAACAAACGTACGATTGTTTTATACATAAATGCTTCGGGTTCATATCATAGCAGTTATCTACTGTAATAAAATATTATTAGGTACCATTTCACGGTAACTATCCATGAAATGTTTTACGATTATAAAGTTTTAAATAGGTAAATAGGTATTGTTGTTTATTCATTTCAGTCATGGACCTATGGTAACCTTGATACGCTAAACGATTTCTACACGCTTATATAATCAAACGCAATAGGTTTTGAAAAACATAAACATATTAGTCACACTAATTTTAGTGAAACGTAGTTTGTTTTTTAATTATTTTCACGTAAGTAGTGAGAAAAGTTGGCGATATTTCCGATAAAAGCGAATGTTTGTTACTTTATCCGGTTTTACTCAATTATTTATACAAAAAAGGGAACTAATACTCAGTATTTATCCATTTTTAGTATCATAAATCGCTCGTTTCTAGTATATGGTGCAGTTTATTTCTAAAACCGGTAAGGGTATTGTTAATTTTAGCTTGGCAACCCAAGCTGTCATACGGCCTACCTTATAGCTATAGTTTTGACAGACCGGTCGATTCGTCTGAGCTAATTTTCCGCGAAAGTGATCGATTTTATTATAAAACATTAATGTATTATACAATAAGACATGTCCTAATGCAAGCTAGGAACACGTATAAGAAGCTAACAGATATGAATAAGAGTAATTGTGCAGTAAGTATTCATTAATTATACGATAAAGTGACGCGTTTGAAGATATTTTCTTGAATGGGGCGTTGATATCTTGTGTAAAGTCGGAAAATAACCTTTAATTAGCATTTCTTTGCCTTGAATTTGCTGGAAAATGATTAGAGCGCTATTAAAGTGTGATATTTATGGTTTTAATGGCGGTTTTAGGTTATATTGCGGTGTTTCTATTGTAGACGTTTTATAATTGGGGTTTTTTAAGTATTTTATTACGGTTTTATCCGCTAATCGGTGTTGTAAAGTGTTAGGAATTTAGTGTAGATATGATTTAAAGACACTTGACGACAATACGTGTGATAATTATGCTCAAAACTCCTATTAGCGTTGAAGCAACTATAATTATATTTAAATTCAATAAAACATTATTATTTGATTACAATGTTAACTCATAATCATAATTTCCTTTGGAGAAAGGGTAAGTAGAGTTTTAGACTCTTAACAGAGATTTCTTCCTGTTATGTAATAATATATAATATTATTTAGATACCACTGACAAATGGTGAAGGAAAAATCATAAGGAAAATGTTAGAAATCGCCAACCTGCATTGAGCAAGCTTGGTGATTGATGCTCAAACTTTCTCCGTGTGAGAAAAGCACTTTGGTCAGCAATTATAGGCTCTTGATGTGTGATGTGATGTGATGTAATAATATAATTTAACCTAACCTATGGAGTTTCTCGCTTGTTCTTCTCCATAGGAATCTACACTTTGGAACGAGCAAATAGAGCAACTAGAGGACTGACCGATAAGCAGAATTTTAATATTTGCTTTGAAACTCATAAGTGCCTCCTGATCAGTTTAAATATATCATTTTGATTTTGATTTTCTAAATCATGGAGATTACAGCTAAATGTGGAGAAGGTCCTCTTTGTGTGATCCACAAATTGTTGTTTCGGGTCTGAGTGTCATGTGTATGTGAACTTGTATGTTTGTAAACGCACACACGACACAGGAGAAACTCCTAATGTCCCCTCAATGTTTTTAAATGATATACTTCTACCTTCTAACTGTACATGGATAAATACCATGATCTATTTAGTCATCTTTCATTCATTCACAAGATTTCCTTCCCTATTCCTACCTTCTTATTTAATTGGTAAAGCAAAATAGGGCTTTTTGCCCACAACATAAAAGTGTATTTGCAGTATTCACCGAGATCTAGGTACATATTATATGTACAAGTAATTTTTTTATAATAATTTTCCTTATAATAATAAACTAGTTGATGTCATTATTATCATTTACTGTTGTGCTTAGTGATTACTTTAAATGTTGCTATAGACATGTCATCTTCTGTGTCGTGGGTATGTTCTATAAACATCACATCAAAGATTCTTGACCATGCACACCTCAAAGAGCCATCAGACCATCACAGGTGGGGCCCAGAGGGACTAATGCCTGATATGGACACACAGAAGGCCTGACAGCTTGTGCCTCGCGCAAGGCGGGAGAAGTCATTGGATGATTTTCCCTCCTCAAAAATAAAAAACCCATAACAGACTATGAGCCTCCTCTATGTAAGAGGGGTTTACCATAATCTCTGCACTTGGCAGATCAAGCTTATTAGAGTGATACTGCCTGGTATGTCAAATGTGTAGTGTCTTAGTCAGGTATACAACACCCGCGGAAAGAGTAGAGGTGGTGACAAATATAATCTACTCTGCCGTCACCACATTACATAGGCTTTCTGGGAATATCATTGTATGTTTGTTTATTTAAAGATAAGTTATCATTATACTACAAAAGAGATATGATCTGACACATTTTTTCATTTAATTCCGAACCAATGGAAGTTTTTATCTGATAATAGTAAATAAATAATATTGTGTTAGTCATGGAAAAATTCCTTGTAATTTCGACATCATTTTTTTTAAGGAAAAGAGTAACCTATGGAGTTTCTTGCTCGTTCTTCTCCATAGGAATCTACACTTTGGAACAAGCAAATAGAGCAACTAGAGGACTGACCGACAGACAGACATTTTTAATATTGTTATTTTTGCTTTGTCGTTCAAAACTACCTTTCTGCTCTGTTAATACAAAATGCAATAAATTTCAAGGTTTTTGGGAAATCCCCGAATCCCCATCAACCCTTAAATTCCTAACCCCCAAAAGGCCGACAATGCACTTATAACGCTTCTAGTGTTACGGGTGTCCATGGGCGGCGGCGATTGCTTACCATCAGGTGATCCGTCTGCTCGTTTACCGGCTTATACCAAAAAAAAAAAATACCTTGGTACTAGAAACTTATCAATATACAACATCTAGATTCTAGAAAAAGATACTATCACAGTATAATGATAAAAAAACTACTACTATGACATTATAATCCTTCACTATTGCGACTTAAAAACTGCTGGGGGTGATCAGTATCTAGAATTTCAAGGCTAATTTGATTTATCATACAAGTAGATACTATATTTAATACTTTTATCAACACACACACATACATACATACATTTTATACTATATAATTATCGTATTTTATATAATTAGTGAGATATTCATATTATCAATGTGCCACGTAACTTTTGCAATGTTGACATAATGAATCGTTTTTCGCCGATCCTAGATGGCGTTGATGTCGTTTTAAAGCGCCTATCGGATTTTTCTTGATTAAAATATATTAAAAAATGTTTGGTTGGATGGTTTGTGTATATTTTTCATGAAACTTTGACAATTATGAGAAGCTACGGACTGTTAGGCATTTTATATTTAATGATTACCTAAACTATTCGTAAGTAACGATTTTGATTCGAAAAAAATTGCTAAGGACTGGGTTAAGTAACCATTAAATGACTCTGAGTACGGCAGTTCTACTTTTTGTGTTAAAAAAATCACACATCTATTTCCTGAAAAATTACTTTTAAACTCTTTAATTTAAATGTTATTCAAACATATGTACGCGTTACCTTGTAATTTATTACAGCGATTAGCATAACTAACTAATAATAATTATTTAACGTAGGTAACTATCACTTTATCTCATGTCAATACGGGTCAGTTACTTTGAAAGTTACCTTTTCAGTTAATACTATGCATATTTAATTATTATGTCATCGGCTTACTCACGTAACTGTTTGACGAGGAACTCGACTAGTTTCAAGCCATGCTAGAGGCTCATATTCATGAGCAGCATTCCGCGACACACGACGCGGCGATTGGCACGCTTGCTACGCTGGTTCTGATTCTATTACTAGCGGTATGCGATTTCGATAGTATTTCTCATGAAAGTTCTGTATATTAAGACTAGCAAATTATGAGCCCTTTAACAGACTAAGTAGGTGGTACCTTTTTTGAAGGGAATGTTATCCAAGGGACTTCTACCGCCTTTAGTGAGGCAGAGAGGGAGCGTCTGACTCTTACTGACTAAAAACCACACCGTCCCTGCTTTGAACTGAAACTCCAGTAACCCGTTAGATAGTCCGCAGCTCCGGATTGGGCATCAGGCCTACTGGGTTCCATCTTCGCGATGCTCCATACACGGCTTGCCATCACCCCTGACTACGTCATAAAAGCCAACTAAGGGACTAGTTATTAGACAGAGACCGGACAGCAGCGCTCTCTGATAAACCTGAACCTTTTATACTGCGATCTATAGTCCCCTTGCAACACAAGCTGGCGATACCGTAGTAATTGTGCATGGACTCATTAAAAATGCATTTACTTTTTGACAACCGGTATCTGGTAATTTACAAATGTCTGCCGATAAGCTTCCACATAACATAACTGGTGAAAACTGGGTGTTTCATTGTATATGTGCAACCTAGTAGGTTATTCTGTAGTTGTCAATTCGAATTCGAAGTGAGCTCGATCACTGTCCGCCATGTCATTGGTCGTGAGAATAATCTCGACCAATGACGGGCGAGAATGCGATCCAGCTCGTTTTGAATTGACAAATAGCCTAGCTCGAAGTCAAAATTATTTATTTCAAATAGACCAGGAAGACACTTTTGAACGTCAAAGCAAATATAATAATATTAATAACGTCTGTCTGTCGGTCAGTCCTCTAGTTGCTCTATTTGCTCGTTCCAAAGTGTAGATTCCTATGGAGAAGAACGAGCAAGAAACTCCATAGGTTATTCTTTTTCAATCAGGTTCACAATACAATTCTTGGTTACATTGCCTATAAATAAGAGTCCCGATGTGTCTTGAATCTAGTAGAGCGTTCTCGAATAGTTCACGTGATGTTTATAAAACACATGACACAAATGAAAAATGCATTTTAATTATGAATAGTGTCTGCAATCTCAACTTTGAACAGTTTAATTATTCATAATTGTGCGCCAGACACACCCAGACACATTTCCTGTGGTTATAATTGATATTTTTATTGCTGTGAAAACAAATGAGTTGTTGCAATTAATGTGTTTTGTTTAAATGTTGTGATTGGTGTGTCTGGCTAATTGGTGTTGTGGTTTAGATGTGTGTCTGGACAACGTGATGTCCAGATTTTGTTCGATTTATTGCATTGTAGGTTACTTTAGTGAGGCAATATTAAGTGTAAATATTGTTGGACAATACCTATTCATAACTATCTAATGTAGCCTCGCTTATATTGCTCATGGTTATAGGTCCCTGTTTTATCGAGTTACCTCAGTTACCAAGTCACCGAGGCTCCGGTTTGAAAAGCAGGAGTAGGAACGGGATGGTTTTTAGTCAGTAAGAGTTTGACACTCCCTCTTGCCTCGCTCAAGGCGGGTGAAGTCATTGGATGATTTTCCCCCTTAAAAAAACCCCAAAAGGCCGGCAACGCACTATTAATGCCACTAGTATTTCTAGTGTCCATGGGCGGCGGCGATTGCTTACCATCAGGTGATCCGTCTGCTCGTTTACCGGCTTATACCATACAAAAGAATTCGATTTGATTTTTATTTTAAAGTTTTTACTGAATATGACTTTGTAATCTTCAAACCAAAACACGTGTTTAGTAAAAGAATTGGTCACGAATTCTCTTATCATTCAGATATATTGATAATTTCCTACATATCTGACAATAACCTTGCTTTATTAGATTACCAATGATATCGTATTGATCCATATTTTGGTTCCAAGATTGTATCGATTGCTTATATCCTTTGACTTTGGCCCTATTGACCTACTGGTCTTGTCTAGTAGATTTAGTGATTGATAGTAAGATTATACCGTCACGCCTTTTATAAAAAATGGGTAGGCAGAACACGTATTAAATATTATACTAACTTTTTCTGGTAACGATATGAAGCTGCCTCGTTGGTCGAGTAGTCGCAAGTGCGACTGCCGAACAATCGGGTTCGATTCCCGGCCGGGCAAAGTATTACTGGGCTTTTTTCGGATTTTCGAAAGTAGCTTCTTCTCAGTGGTAGCACGGAGTCTGGAATTGTGTCCAGGAAATGGCAATAGGCTCACCCCTATTACACGGGACTTATAACACAAAAATGGTGAAAAGTGGGTGTTCATTGTATAGCGGCATTACGTGCCAGACCTCTGCCTACCCCTTCGGGGATAAAAGGCGTGACATTGCATTTCAGATTACTTCTTAATGAAACACAGGAAGTGATCGTAATTCTCACGGAAACGCTTGTCGAAACACAATTCGTTATTATCATAATAAATATGTAGTTCTCATTCATACTCAGAGCTGCGGACTACCTAGCGGGTTTACCGGGGCTCCGGCTCGAAAAGCAGGAGTAGGAACGGGGTGGTGTTTAGTCAGTAAGAG
The DNA here is from genome assembly GCF_023101765.2 of Spodoptera frugiperda. Lineage (NCBI taxonomy): Eukaryota > Metazoa > Arthropoda > Insecta > Lepidoptera > Noctuidae > Spodoptera > Spodoptera frugiperda. The sequence continues at coordinate 7,008,229 of NC_064232.1, forward strand.
TCTGACACTCACTCTCGCCTCGCCTATGATTGGAGAAGTCATTGCATGATTTTCACCCACAAAAAAACTCATTCATAGATGGTACTGCGGTAGTTTTAAGACTTTAAAACACATATAAATATAGTAACAGCAGAGTAGAATATATTTATCGCCTCCTTACTCTTACGGTGCTTTTCCACCAGAGATGTGCATATCCCAAACTTACGTTGCTGTGGATGCGTTTGGCTTCTCACCAATCATATTCATTGGGGCACATAGCTCTGGTGGAACCAGACTCAACTGAGATATGCTTTTTATATGGAAAGATGCGTGTAATGGATGGCTTCCCTACTATCGATATATCAGATACTCGAGCTGTGCATCTTCCTCACACATCTTCATTGCTGGCGGCATATCTTCATAGCACATCTTAGTCGCAGCGCTACATAGCTGAAGTATCAGTGGAAACGAATCATCATAGTTTCACAGCTTAGTTATTTAACATCTTCGTAGCTACATAGCACATGCTTTTCTGAAGAGTTTGCTACGTTGTTAGTTTGACCGCGCTAATCTTCGGAACTACTGGTCTGATTTGAAAAAATATTTTTGTATTGGATAGTCCATTTCTATAATGAGGGTAGGCAGAGGCAATGGATATCGCCAATTGCTACGAATCTTTACATACCTCTTTCGCTTCAAAGTCAAAGTCAAAATTATTTATTTCAAATAGACAAAGCAAATATAATAATATTAATAACGTTTGTCTGTCGGTCAGTCCTCTAGTGAAGCTATTTGCTCGTTCCAAAGTGTAGATTCCTATGGAGAAGAACGAGCAAGAACCTCCATAGGTTACTCTTTTTCAATCAGCTTCATCAACAGTCATCAGTCTTTCCATGCATATTATGTATATGACAGTAAACAATATGTACAATCTCTTGGCAGTCAGCCTAATATAAAGATTTATGTCCTAAAGTTATTTAATTGTGTGTTATCACAAACAAGACTATATGTCATAGTCGGTATCAATCATAACTAGAATCCATTCTGCCTAGCGTACGGCATACGGAAATATATTGTAAACAAACTAGGAAACACTAGCAATATATCACTACATAGTATAAAACAAAGTCGCTTCCTCTGTCCCTATGTCCCTTTGTACGCTTAAATCTTTAAAACTACGCAACGGATTTTGATGCGGTTTGTTTAATAGATAGAGTGATTCAAGAGGAAGATTTATATGTATAATACATGCGTAATATATCACCATTGCACCCATGCGAAGCTGGGGCGGTTTGCTGGTTAGATATATAACCGGAATTAAATATTAAATCTATTGTATTGTTAGTATAGCATGGATTTCCGCAAAGTAACGCCTGATTCTATAAACTATACATTGATTTTCAGGGTCTGGGTATAATGTGTATTTGAAATTGATATAATATACAGAGTAACGTCACGCCTTTTGTGCCCGAAGGGGTAGACAGAGGTGCATATTACGGCACGTAATGTCCCTATATAATGTACATCCACTTTACACAATTTGTATTATAAGTCCCATGTAATAGGGGGTGAGCCTATTGCCATATACTGGACACAATTCCAGACGCCGTGCTACTACTGAGAAATTTTCAAAAAGCCGAATAAAGCCCAGCAATACTTTGCTCAAATACCTTGCTTGGCAGTCATACTTGCTACCACTCGACCAACGAGGCAGTCATAATATATAGCTAAAGATACATAATAATGTACCTATCAATGAGATGTATTTTTTTAACACATTGAACGCCGTGGTTGTCACCGGTGACCGACGTTAGCGGAGGATTTGCCTTCAACAGTTTTCTATTGGCAGTCAAAGACTTAAGAGAATGGATGGAGTTTCTTGCTCGTTCTTCAATCAAAACAGAGATGGCGTTGTACTCAATTTAAGTCTCCTTTTCTTTGCAGAAACTTCAAATGTGCGGTACTGAGGAGGAGATGAGGGAAGTGGCTGGTAGGATCTGCAGGAACTACCTCCATGGAGCCTGGAAGACGGTGGACCCTAAGGACCTCAGTTTTAGAAGGATCAGGTAAGAAATTGCTCAAAGACTACATGAAAAGCCAGATTTTTATCGTGGTACTAGCAAACCCGGCGAACTCCGTTTCGTCACCAATGATTTTCCCAGTTTTCCTGAATTTTCTTTACTATAAACCTCACGGAGCCCGAGACCTTTCCAACGAATGCAAAACCGTGGAAATCGGTTCGTGCGTTCCGGAGTTATAGCGTCAGGAAGTAAAACCCGACTTATTTTTATATTATAGTCATGCTTCGATGTGATTGGGCCGACTAGACCGGAGTGATACCACGGCCTCACGGAAATCTGACGTGTAACAACGCTTGCGTTGTGTTGAGCCGTGTGCGTAATGATACTAAAGATTACTTCGGTCAAGCACGAAGAGCAAAGTAATATTTAAGTTTAATTTAGCAACCATATACACCCGAAACTCCAGAGGCGTTACAAGTGCGTTATTGGCCTTTTGGGGGTTAGGAATTTAAGGGTTCTTGGTGAACCGGGAATTAGGAATGGGAGGGTAATTTGGCCTCCGGTAACCTTATTCACACAATGCAAGCATCATTTCACGTCGGTTTTCTGCTTGGCCGTGGTATCACTCCGGTCGAGCCGGCCCATTCGTACCGAAGCATGGCTCTCCCACACTTTATGTAAATATGCACCTCTGTCTACCCCTTCGTGAGTGAATTATTAATAACTTCAATGTATCAACCGATCGATTTGTCTACTCCACACTGTGATACAATAAACAACTTTACCGTTCTAGGTATAAAGCTAAAAATAGATTGATAATCTTTCGATATTCTATACGCCCACATAGGTCTTCTAGCCAGGGTATTTGATTCAAGTCGCTTTTAATTAAACCTACATGAATATATCGTGTGATAACAACAGAAGAAACATGAAAGAAGGATTAAAGTAAGCGTCCACAGGCCCGCATCGTACGCATCGCACGCAACGGATTTTAGTTTGTCTTGTATAGAAACTCGTACAACTGCATCCACTAATCCGCATCGTACGGACCGCATCATCGGCAATCGTCATCGGCAACATGCGATGCGTACTGATGACGTCATACGGAATGCGTACGATGCGTGCGATACGGGCCTGTGGACGCTTACCTTAAGGGTACTTTTCTACCAGAGATGTTATATGTTAAGTTGCTGTGGATGCGTTTGGCTTCCACCAATCATATTCATTGGTACACATAGCTTAGCACTGGTGGAAACGGAAACAGCTCCAATGACTTCTCCCGTCTTGGACGCGGTAAGGATTAACAGACTCTTACTGACTAAAAACCACCCCGTTCCTACTTATGCCTTTCGAGCCGGAGCCCCGGTAAACCCGCTAGGTAATCCGTAGCTCCGGATCAGGCATCAGCCCTACTGGGCCCAACGGAAACGCTATGGATGCTTGCTATGGATGTGTGCTATTGATGTCTATAGTCGAGCAGTAGATTCTTTTTCTTCTCCTCTAATAACATCTTCTGATTTGTTTCGTTACGGGATCCAAGACAATCATTCATGTCCCTGAGACATTGGACTTCAGTGTTCCGGTGTTTGCATGGTTGTATCTACTGTAGATCCTGGTGCACAGGAGTTGCAGCGGTATGGGAGGTTGTGACGGGCTTGTCCCATTAAAAAAAAAGTCAAGCAGTAGACTGCCACCAGTTGTTCTTGATGAACGAGCACCTATCTACACAGACTGACTATTCTATGACGTTTCCAAACCATCTGTGTGACGACATACATGCTTTTACATTGACATTGAATACTTCTGCTGTCCGTTTCAATAAATGAAAGTAGTAATTGATATAATTTGTTTAAACAAGTGTATACAATAATGTATACATACATGGATATCATTATAAGTGTGGGAGAGCCATGCTTCGGTACGAATGGGCCGGCTCAACCAGAGTGATACCACGGCTTCACAGAAAACTGACGTGAAACAACGTTTGCGTTGTATGAGTGAGGTTACCGGAGGCCCAATTACCACCTTCCCAATCTCAGATTCCCTTAAATACCTAACCCCCAAAAGGCCGGCAACGCACTTGTAACGCCTCTGGTGTTTCAAGTGTCCATGGGCGGCGGCGATTGCTTACCATCAGGTGATCCGTCTGCTCGTTTACCGGCTTATACCATAAAAATAAAATTGAAAAAACCTTTCCATTATTATAAGAATATAACTTGAAATTACTCCAGTTGAAATCACCAGTCATTTAACTGTTAAACCAATTTTTTTATGCTTTACCGATCGCGTGTAACCTTACCGTAAAAATTTAACCTCGGTAACAAATCGATACTGTTTAACCTTCTCGGTTTTATTGTTACAACTACATTGTTTAACTTTAAACAGCAGCTCATGTAGTGTAGATGTCCAGTCAACAAGGATGTAGCGTAGACTGTCCAGGCGACACACGTACTTAGGTATCGTCATGAGCTAATGTTCACATGTAAACAGCAGCTCATGTAGTGTAGATGTCCAGTCAACAAGGATGTAGCGTAGACTGTCCAGGCGACACACGTACTTAGGTATCGTCATGAGCTAATGTTCACATGTAAACAGCAGCTCATGTAGTGTAGATGTCCAGTCAACAAGGATGTAGACGTGAAAGAGCTATGCTTCGACACGAAAGTGCCGGCTCGACCAGAGTGATACCTCGGCCTCACAGAATAAAAATGGTGTAATCGGGACTGCCCAAGCGACACACGTGCGCCTACGTAAATGTCGTCATGTTGATCGTATGATGATCGTAAATGTCATGAAAGACCTAATGTTCACATGTAAACAGCAACTCATCTACTTAATGATTATGTTATCGGCTTACTCACGTAACTGTTTGACGAGGAACTCGACTAGTTTCAAGTCATGCTAGAGGCTCATATTCATGAGCAGCATTCCGCAACACACGACGCAGCGATTGTCGCGTCTAGCATGGTTTGAAACTAGTCGAGTTCCTCGTAAAACAGTTACGGGATTATTGCCGATAACATAATAATTAATTTAGTATGTCTCACAAAGGTTATAATAAAACTCATCATATGGTATTACCCACATGTTGCAACTCCCTAGAAATAAGATAAATATCCTGTTTAGAAGTTAGACAAACAAAGCAATAATCCCTCAATTATCTAAAGTAATTACTACACTGATATGTAATCGAGTAGGCACATATCTAAACACCTTATCGCTATTGCCTATAAACTAGAAAATTCTCGATTGGAACCGGATTGAATCGATTAACGAATCGATATGCATAATCGACTATGTTTCTAGACTACGTAATATTCAATGTGTAGTAGATTCCCTTTAAAATTGACACTGATAATAGACGTCATAGCTTTAAATAGATATTTGTAAACTAACTGTAGCTAGCTCATAACGATATCTAATTACGTGTGTCGCCTGGACAGTCTACGCTACATCCTTGTTGACTGGACATCTACACTACATGAGCTGCTGTTTACATGTGAACATTAGCTCATGACGATACCTAAGTACGTGTGTCGCCTGGACAGTCTACGCTACATCCTTGTTGACTGGACATCTACACTACATGAGCTGCTGTTTACATGTGAACATTAGCTCATGACGATACCTAAGTACGTGTGTCGCCTGGACAGTTTACGCTACATCCTTGTTGACTGGACATCTACACTACATGAGCTGCTGTTTACATGTGAACATTAGCTCATGGCGATACCTAAGTACGTGTGTCGCCTGGACAGTCTGCGCTACATCCTTGTTGACTGGACATCTACACTACATGAGCTGCTGTTTACATGTGAACATTAGCTCATGACGATACCTAAGTACGTGTGTCGCCTGGACAGTCTACGCTACATCCTTGTTGACTGGACATCTACACTACATGAGCTGCTGTTTATATGAAACCGGAATTGAGGTAAAGTCGTATACTACCGGTTGCTATTATATTATTTTCCATCGATGTTCAAGGCCGGTCCATGTATTGTCGAACGTATATTACGCAGAAGTATATAAGAGTATATAAAGACGCAAAAAATGTAAATAAATACGATTAACCTTGACTTTAGCACAACTGTTTCATGTTTGTGGGACAAATTGTAAACGTAAGCGCTTTGGATCGTTCTTTGAGTTGCGTAGATATCCAAGACTTTTAAACATCACCAGCGCTATTATTATTGTTTTATCAAAATGTAATAAGAAGTTCAAACATTAGTTCATCCATCAACAGCCTATAAGTTGCCACTGCTAACCAAAGCCTCTTCTCGCATGGAGAAGGTTTGATCATTAATCACCACGCTTGCTCAATGCGGGTTGGCGATTTCAAGCTTATAATTAGAAATTGTAGCACACATCTATAGCAGACAGCTTGCCATATAAAGAAACAGCATAGCTGAGATCGTTTTCACCAGTGCTAAGCTATGTGTACCAATTGATATGATTGGTGGAAGCCCAACGTATCCACAGCAACGTCGCCTAGCACATCTCTGGTGGATTAGCACCAAAACGTAAACAGTTTATATTTTAAACCATACACAATTATTTTCTTGACAAACGTCGAAAAAATATATATCTTTCCGAGCAAATGAAAGAATGGTAACTTTAAACTAAATAAAAAAGCTTAAACCTATTATATACTATTTTTTATAAGACCAACGTAACTTGCAAGAAATGTAGCAGTTTTTTCAGCATAGAAAAAAGTACATATAATTCAGGTTTTGTGTGGTTTCTTGCGACAAAGATCAAAGTTCCATTTTGCAGTTTTTTCTATAATTCTAAAGCGGTAATAGGAATTAAAAAAAAATTGATAAATGATATTTATTTCTGTAAGTAGGTTATAAAATAACACTTTTACACGTCAATATTTCAAATAGCTAGATGAGGCCGGCATTTCCTATCCGACTACTCTGAGAAGAAATGCCGAAACAAACTCAGAGGTCATAGTCTCTTTTAAAGTCCAGACAATGAAATAGAGGATAATGTGAGAGAACCGTATATATATTGTAGTGTATGTCAATAAATATGGTGGTTTGAAGGTCTTAAAAAGTCCACTTCTCATGCATGAAGTGTGGGAGAGCCATGCTTCGGTACGAATGGGTCGGCTCGACCGGAGTGATACCACGGCCGAGCAGAAAACCAACGTGAAACAACATGCGTTGTGTTTCGTTGTGTGAGTGAGGTTACTGGAGGCTCAATTACCCCCAATCTTCCCAATCCCCGATTCCCCAATAACCCTTAAATTCCTAACCTCCAAAAGGCCGGCAACGCACTTGTAACGCCTCTGGTGTTTCAAGTGTCCATGGGCGGCGGCGATTGCTTACCATCACGTGATTCGTCTACTCGTTTACCGGCTTATACTATAAAAAAAATCGAACCCACAAACGCGCAACTGCATACAAAACAAAAACTTACACCTAACTATACTATACTATACAACGACGAAAAAATTCCAAACAGGATTCGAACCGGTGACCTCGTACATTGACTCGTAAACTGGGGCAATACAATGAATTATCGAAATACAAAAATATCTTCTTCAAGTATATAATAATAATGTCAATAGTATTAGTGGTGGAAAATTACCCGCGCGATAGATAACGCACGCATTGTTTAGTAACGATAGCTGCGCCCGCGCACGTCGACCCGCCATCTTGTTTTAGGTAATAAACTTATAAGCCTATGGTTTACGATTGTATCTGACATTTACGACACGTGCCAAGGTTTGTTATTGGTGATAAGGGGTTTTTTCACACGGCTGCGTATGCGCAGGAAGATTTCATTTCGGTATTGAGACTTAAAATCTACGAAGGGGTAGACAGAGGTGCGCATATACAATGTTCACCCACGTTTCACCATTTATGTTATAAGTCACATGTAATAGTGGTGAGTCTGGAATTGTGTCCGGTATACTGGCACATATTCTCAGATTCCGTGTTACATGGGACTTATAACATGAATTGAGAAAAGTGGGTGTACGTTGTATAGCGGCATTACTTGCGGGAACGCACTGCACACAGCCGGGAATAAACGTTGCATATTGTATATTGCAATAAACCGTCAAATTTAGTTAATTTAGCTCGATAGCTTCATGGTAGATATCCCACCCACTCGCACTTTCCTTGTGTGAACTGCTAAAGTGGTCTTGCCGGAGTCTGTGTTTCCTGATGGGTATAACCTGGGTGTCTTCAAGGCCCGAGTGAATAGGTTGCTTATGGGCAGACGTGCTCCATCGTAGGCCGCATCATCACTTACCATCAGGCGAGATAGCGGCCAAACGTCGACCCATTAAGTGTAAAAAAGTTATTGGTGATAAATGTTTTTTCACACGGCTGCGTATGCGCAGGATGATTTCATTTCGGTAATGAGATTAAAAAAAGGTGTTGTATAGTTTTTCTAAAACTGAATAATTATTGAGATTTTATTGAATTGACTCTGAGATTGGTTCCCAGAGTAAGCGTCTAAATCTTTTCTCTTTTTTTTTTCTTTTTATATAAAACGTTGCCACACACTAGGATTTTCTCCTGTGTCGTGGGTGCGTTTACAAACATACAAGTTCACATACACATGAAACCCAGACCCGAACAACAATTATTAGTGGATCACACAAAGAGTTGCTCCGTGCGGGAATCGGACCCGCTACACGTTGCGCGGCAGCCAGTTGCCTAGCCACCGCTTCAACCGTGCAGTCATTCTCTAGAAAGCGAATTGGCATATTTTTGTAGCAATAGACTGTCGCGATCTTTTCCTATGAGGTGATTTTCCTACTAACATTTGTTTCTTTCTGTCTTTCCAGTGGTGGTCTATCAAACTTCCTATACTACATAGCGTTACCTGATGACGTATCAAAATGGGGGGGGTACCAGAAACGGGAGAGCTCCCCGGAGACTGACCCTGAAACCTGTGACAATAGGAACATGAGGAGGGCCCTGGTTAAAAGCACCTCCTTCTCCATTGAGGAACCTAGAAAGGTGAGTTAATCATTATGCAATCTGCTGCACGGTTGGCGCGGTGGCTGGGCAACTGGCTGCCGTGCAACGTGTAGCGGGTTTAATTCCCACACGGAGCAACTCTTTGTGTGATCCACAAATTGTTGTTTCGGGTCTGGGTGTCATGTGTATGTGAAATTGTATGTTTGTAAACGCACCCACGAAACAGGAGAAAATCCTAATGAGGGGCTAAGCACCTCCTTTTTGAAAAAAGTAAAAAAAGAAGAATCAGCCACGTACTGTCCCCTGCCTCCCACAGTCCTCCCCCAATGACTACACATCGCGAGGTTGGAAGCGACTTGCATCAAGAGAGTATTGCAGATTGGTATAGCATATAAAAAACTACTACTCCTACACTTCCCGTGGGTATCATATACCCATAAGCCTCATATTGCATCAGAATGCAGTATTGACATGTGGTGACGGTAGGTTTTTTTATGGTATAAGCCGGTAAACGACCAGATGGATTACCTGATGGTAAGCAATCGCCGCCGTCCATGGACACCTGAAACACCAAAGGCGTTACAAGTGCGTTGCCGGCCTTTTGGGGGTTAGGAATTTAAGCTTTGTTGGAGAATCGGGGATTGGGGTAATTGGGCCTCTGGTAACCTAACTCACACAATGCAAGCATTGTTTCACATTCGTCATTTACGTCCCTGAGACGCGCTGGACTTCAGTGTTCCGGTGTTTTCATGGTTGTATCTACTGTAGATCCTGGTGCACAGGAGTTGCAGCAGTGTGGGAGGCTGGGGCGAGCTTGTCCAAAAAAAAAAAGCGTTATTTCACGTCGCTTTTCTGTGAGGCCGTGGTATCACTCCGGTCCCGTTCAGCTCCGGATCATCCTTTCACTAGTTTATCTCATGAAAAAACAATATTTATCATACATCGCTTCCTCTCTTCAAGGTATTACTCCGAATCTACGGCCAAGTTCACGGAGAGCGGGCAATGGATGCCATTGTCACTGAGTCTGTGATCTTCACGCTGCTATCTGAGAGGAGACTGGGACCAAAGCTACACGGTGTTTTCTCCGGCGGCAGAATCGAGCAGTACATACCTGTAAGTTATAATTTCCAATTATTATTAGTATTTTAGAGTATATTTTTATGGGATACGTGAGTTAAAAGTCGGTTGATGAAAATCTTTTAGGGAGTTAATTAGTTAAAAGACAAACTGTTAGGACTGTTATGATAAGGATAGGGTTTAAATAAATGTTAATTTGATTTGGATAATAAAGCGATGTCCTACGTGAGCGATGTAGACGCGAAAGCGATGCGGTGCGGTGCGAAAACAACAAACTGTCAAAATGTATTGACGTGGCCTACGTCACCAATCGCGGTGCGAACGCGATCAATATTGGTTTGATATTTTCGCGCGAATTGGACGCGGTGTCGTCACGTTTGTGTTTATAAAGTCAAAGTCAAAATTATTTATTTCAAATAGACCAGGAAGGCACTGTTGAACGTCAAAGCAAATATATTAATAACATCTGTCTGTCGTTCAGTCCTCTAGATGCTCTATTTGCTCGTTCCAAATTGTAGATTCCTATGGGGAAGAACGAGCAAGAAACTCCATAGGTTACTCTTTTTCAATCAGATTCACAATACAATTCTTGGTTACATTGTTTCGATTGCTTCAACTATGTGAGAACAATGTAAAACTAATATTCAGTCAAAATGATAGAAAAAGAAAATAACCTTAAGGACAACAAAATTAATGTAGTCTGAAGCTGACCAGTCCCAGTTGACACCGAAACAAAAACAAAACGAAACGATTCACTTGTACGTAGGACATAGCCGCCGCGTCACACCGCATCGCGTTGAATTCGCGTGTCGCCGTACCGCTTCGCTTTCGCTTCTAGCTCGCTCGCGCAGGACGTCGCTTTATAGACTAACTCGTCATTTATACAATAGGTAGTCACTACGTCTATCGAATTAAGAATTGGGTTAAGTTTTTAATACATTTTTTTTAGGTAAGTATTGTGATAACTATATAGAAACGTTTCAATTGGGAAATAAACACTCTGTCTTCACAAGAGTTTTAGTATTTTGAACCTTAAATACATGGTGTTTAGTTAGGTATTAGGGTAACGGGTTTGGTCAGTTTAGGTAAAAATTCGCTTGATTGTGGATAAAAAGGGAATTATTATCAAAGGGTTTACATACTTATATAGTTATAAATTATTTAGAATAATATGTTAACTATAATTTTCTTCGACAATGACGTATAAAATTGTAATTTTTATATCTAAACACTTGAACAACTTTTGAAAAACAACTGTTTGGCACTCTGATTGGTTGAAAAAAATCGTATGTTCGGCATTGAAAGCCGGTAATTGGGTATTTCTGTTAGGAAATTCTCAGTTCCAGCGGTATGACCGGCTTTCTGCTGGGGCCAAATACCGGGCGGCGCAGTACTTTGAAGGGAACGACGCGTGGTATGTAATTTGGCATTTAATGTCTAAGCAATAAGGATGTATTTTGTTTGTAGTGATATTTTACACGTGGATTTCTTTTTATTGTTATTGTGAGAAAGAAAGTGCTGTATTTTTATGATGTTAGTAGAATTCTTGATGTCTTTTCTGATCCCCTATTACATGGGACTCATAATATAACTTGTAAAAATTGGGCCGAGCATCTCTGCCTACCCCTTTATGGCATTATAAGCCTAATTTTATTGGATTTCAAAGCAGTATATCAGCTCTATATTCCCTATAAATATCAGTATTTGTCACATTTTGATTCTAAAATTGTCTTTCTAAACGGCTTTTATAACGACACAAGTTCGAGAAAAGACACTCCTTTTTAAACCTAGCAACGTACTTGTAACTCCTCAAGTGTGTCCTTGAGCGGCGCAGATTCCTTCCTATCAAGAGATCCGTCCGCTCGTTGACTCTCAAAAATTCAAAATACAGCAAAAAACGCAAATTTTAACTTTAACCAACAAAAATATAGAGCCCATTTTCTTTAATAACCGTCTTCTCGCACCCCTTCGGTCTACTCGTATAAAAGACTGGTCTACTCAAATAAAAGACCGGTCTACTCGATTTTCCTAACGTTCTACTCTACTAATAGACCGGTCTACTCAATTAAAAGACTGGCCCACTTAATTAAAAATCCGGTCTACTCGATTTTCCCTCAGTCTTTTCACAAAAAGACTGGTCTACTCAACAAAAGACCGGTCTACTCGTTTTACCCTCGGTCTTTTCACTAATAGACTGGTCTACTCCCCAGGCAAGGTCTCTACTGACAAAAGAACTAGCAGACCCGGCGTTGTCAATGAAAATTGCTGAAAAGATGGCGGCCATACATTCAATGGAGGTGCCGCTGAACAAGGAACCTAACTGGATCTGGAAGACCATGTACAAATGGTTGAAGACTGTCAAGGAGGAGAGGCTGAACAATACTGCTCAGGGAAAGGTGAATATTACAATGTTTTTATTATTTAAATGGGCCGGCTCGACCGGAGTGATACCACGGCCGAGCAGAAAACCGACGTGAAACAACGCCTGCGTTGTGTGAGTGAGGTTACCGGAGGCCCAATTACTTCCCTTCCCAATCTTCCCAATCCCCGATTTCCCCAACAACCCTTAAATTCCTAACCCCCAAAAGGCTGGAAACGCACTTGTAACGCCTCTGGTGTTTCAAGTGTACATGGACGGCGGCGATTGCTTACCATCAGGTGATCCGTCTGCTCGTTTACCGACAAGATATACATATATACTTTCTAAGATTATTTAAACACCACTGACAAACCGTGAAGGAAAATTATTGTGAGGAAACCTGGGCTTATAATTTCTAATTATACGTTTAAAATCGCCAACCCGCATTGAGTAAGCGTGGTGATTAATGCTCAAACCTTTTCCGTGTGAGAAGAGGCCTTTGGTCACTTTTAGACTGTTTTTTTTTATGGAATAGGAGGCAAACGAGCAAACGAGTCACCTGATGGTAAGCGATCAGCGCCGCCCATGGACACTTGAAACACCAGAGGCTTTAGAAGTGCGTTACCGGCATTTTGGGAGTTAGGAATTTAAGGATTGTTGTGGAATTTGGGATCGGGAAGATTGAGAAGGGGTCTCCGGTAACCTCACTCACACAACGAAACACAACGCAAGCGATGTTTCAAGTCGGTTTTCTGTGAGGCCGTGGTATCACTCCGGTCGAACCGGCCCATTCGTGCTGAAGCATGGCTCTCCCACACTTAAATAAATAATATGCTATGCTAAAATAATATGCTGTTGATGTGATGTACTAAATTATGTATTTTGTCATCTTCTAGAACGAACAAGAACAGCGTATAATCCAGCAGCTGAAGAATACAGACCTGGAAAAAGAAATAGAATGGCTGAAGAAGTTCCTCGCTACTGTCGACTCTCCTGTCGTCTTCTGTCATAATGATATGCAAGAAGGTATGTTGTTATGGTCTTATAGGGTAACAGGTTCGATTCTCGTGTTTAACAAAGTATTTTCGATATAATTGTGGAAATTAACAATTTCACTGTAGAATCAATTTGATACTCTGTAGGTTTAGTGAGAATTTTGAATATTGAAAATGTTGCTTTGTTTCAACTCGGAATCGAACCTAAGACACCTTAAGCCTTTTTAATTTACACGGGATAGCGCCAAATATAGAATTTACAATTATTACATTAGAACTATTTAAAAAAATACTATATTTGTATAATAACTATTGTGAGACATACTAAATTAACTAAAAATCACGGTTTACTCGCGTACATTAATGGAGAAAAGCTCTACTAGTTTCGAGTCACAGAGGGACTCTTCATCGTGAGCAGCGTGCTCTCGCTCTCAAATCTCGAAACTATTAGAGCTTTTCTACATTAATGCATGTGAGTTTTAGATGTTTAATGAATTTAGTATGTCTCACTATAGTTATTATAAAAATAAAAATTTTACAAAAAGACAATTTCATCTAGCAACCCTGCAGAAGGCTGCGCAATAAGTGTAAAGGGTCAATTGTATTTAGAAATGGTCAATCTCAAGCCTAGATCGTCGCCCCCCGCACCTCGCCTTATTTGGTTCTAAAATAGACTTATTGCGCAGCCTTCTGCACGTAGTTCAGACCTGCCAAGATCCGTTGATAGTACTGTACCAAATTGACAACATCTAACGACACCAAAATTTTTGATCACCAGGCAACATCTTACTAGTTGAAGACGCCCAAGCGGCGGCAGACGACGACGTCTCACCAATTTACGTGCAAACCTTTGACACGGACGAACCACGCTCAGCCAAGAACGGCTTAGACAAAGACAATTTCTTCGAAGATGCCAATACATCGGATACCGTCATAAGCCATATGTCAGATTTGGGCGAGCCGAAATTGGTGCTAATCGATTTTGAGTACTGTGCCTATAATCACAGAGGGTTCGATATCGCAAATCATTTTCAAGAGTGGGCTTTTGATTATACAAACCCGGAGCATCCGTTTTATTATGAACATCAAGATTCTACTCCTAGTTTGGAACAAAAGGTAAGTCATTCATCATCAAGTATTTCAATTAATTCTTTTTTTTTAAGGGGGGAAATCATCCATTTTCTACTCCCGCCTTGGGCGAGGCGAGAGGGAGTGTCAGACTATTACTGACTAAAAACCACCCCGTTCCTACTCCTGCTTTTCGAGCCGGAGCCTCGGTAAACCCGCTAGGTAGTCCGCAGCTCCTGATCAGGCATCGGCACTACTGGGCCCCATCTTAATCTTAAATCAAGCACTTTTGAAACGTCAACTGGCTGCCTCGTTGTTCGAGTGGTGGCAAGTGCGACTACCCGACAAGGGGTCTCGGGTTCGATTCCCGGGTCGGGCAAAGTATTACTGGGCTTTTTTTTGGTTTTTCGAAAATTTCTCAGTAGTAGCACGGAGTTTGGAATTGTGCCCAGTATATGGCAATAGGCTCACCCCTATTACATGGGACTTATAACATAAATGGGGAAAAATGGGTGTATATTGTATAACGGCATTAAATGCCGTAATGTGCACCCTCTGCCTACCCCTTCGGGGGATAAAAGGCGTGACGTTGCTTTGCTTTTTTGTTTGTAATCATGAGTACAATCACGTGTTTAAATATCGTTCACTAATTTACCAGTCACCCTATATATATGTATATTTTCTTCTCACCAGGAAATCTTCATCCGCGAATACTTAAAGCACTATCAGGCGAATGTGTCAGACAGAACAGAAGTCAGCCTGGACGATGTGAACAAACTGCTGGATGAGGTGGAGGCGTTCGCGCTCGCCAGTCATCTGTTCTGGGCACTCTGGTCTATTGTCAACGCTTCCAAGAGCCAGATACCTTTTGGTTACTGGGTGAGTTTCTACTAACATCGATTTTTTAGGGAACAGAGAGTAAAGTTCCCTAAGAAAAGGAGTGTCCTCCGACCAGGCGGCGATCATGTATGGCCTTTCAACCCAACTGTTGTTCGTTGGGATTTTCTATCCGTGTTAATTCGCATGTAAACTTCATATGTGCGATGCAGGATATTTGTGACGTCATCCATTGATTTGCTCGTCGATAGTCTATGTGCGACTTCTGTCATCTGTCACTTGTCAGAGTGTCGCCACAATTTAATAACTAGCTGCTTCCGCGCGGTTTTACCCGCTCTGCTCGGTTCCTATTGATCATAGCGTGATGTTTTATAGCCTATAACCTTTCTTGATAAATGCACTATCCAACTGGTAAAATGAATTATTCAATTCGGACCAGTAGGTCTGGAGATTAGCGCGTTCAAACAAACAAACAAACTCTTCAGCTTTATAATATTAGTATAGAAGTGTAAATAACTAGCAAACCCGGCGAACTCCGTTTCGCCACCAATGGTTCTCCCTGTTTTCCTGCGTTTCTCTTGATTTTTTCCCGCTATAAACCTCACGGAACCCGAGACCTTTCTAACGAATGCAAAACCGTGGAAATCGGTTCGTGCGTTCTGGAGTTATAGCGTCAGGAAGGAAAACCCGATTTATTTTTATATTATAACCCTGGTTTAAAGGTTTTCGTCACAATAAAATAAAACTTAGTATGTTCTTTTTTATGGTACAAGCTGGTAAACGAGTAGACGGATCACCACAGTAAGCAATCGTCACCGCCCATGGACATGCGAAACACCAGAGGCGTTACAAGTGCATTGCCAGTTAGAAATTTAAAGGTTGTTGGGGAATCGGGGTGTTGTGTTTTATGTTTTTAACTTGCCACACACTAGGATTGTCTCCTGTGTCGTGGGTGCGTTTACAAACATACAAGTTCACATACACATGACACACAGACCCGGAAACAACAATTTGTGGATCACACAAAGAGTTGTTCAAACTCAAAGGCATTTATTTCATTTGATCCTTAATTAGGCAAATTAAATTGTCCGTCAGTCTGTCTGTCAGTGAAGCTAGGGCTCTCGTTCCAAAGTGTAGCTTGCGCGGCGCGGTTGTCGCATAATTTTTTTTTAAGAAATAATCTAAAAAAGAATTTCTTTTTCAGGAATACGCAGTATCAAGACTAGAAACGTACCTAAGACTAAAACTGGAAGTAATCAAAAAAGACAAATACGGTCTCCCTCAAAAGAGGAAAATCTGCGAGGTCGACATATGAGAGGGGTTGGGAGGACTCGCGCTGTAGACCCCACAAAGTCACTCCGGCGCAGAGCTACTTGGACCCCACACGGTCCAGACCCCGGTCAAGTAAGACCCCGATGAGTTTGACCCCAATCCTTGAGTTCTTGAGATGGACAATTTGGTTCATTGTGGATATTTTGGTCCATAATGGACATTTGGACTGTCAAAAGTCTGTGTATATTATTTTGGAATGTGATCATGGTCAAGTGTGGATTGGGTAGAAATCCAGTCCGGAATTGGGTAGATTGAGGTCCGGTGTAAATATTAAAACTGATTTATTGATTCCTTGCATACAGTATTCTTTAGGGAAATAGGTTTTCGTATCCAGTTGTTTTGGGCCCCCAAATGGTCTGAAATTGTAAGGGTAAAAAAAGTCCTTTGTTAAAAATGATAGTTTTTCGAGTATAGTTAGCAACACAAGTCTTTTTAAAATATTTTGATATTTGTATGTTTAATAGGGGCCATCCATAAATTACGTCTCACGAATTTCATGATTACTGACCCCCTTGCCCGTCCTTGTCACAATTGGTCACATTTGTGAGACCTCCCCCTCCCTAGTGTGACGTCACATTTTATAATTTTACATCTAGAAATAATTATTTAATTAAAACAGCAGTTTGAAATTTGTTTCCGAAATTTCAATTAAAAATATTTTTTAGTAAATTTAACATAAGATAACAATTAAATTATAATAGTAATTGAAATGTGACGTCACAAAATTTAAGACCCTTCCCACGCCCTCGTCACATTTTTTTTTAAGGGGGAAAATCATCCAATTACTTCTTCCGCCTTGGGCGAGACGGGAGGGAGTGTCAAACTCTTACTGACTAAAAACCACCCCCTTCCTACTCCTGCTTTTCGAGCCGGAGCCCCGGTAAACCCGCTTGATAGTCCGCAGCTCCGGATCAGACCACCTCGTCACATAAAGTCACACTTCGTCAACCCCCCTCCCCCTTAAATTGTGACGTAATTAATGGATGGCCCCCATACAAATCTGACATATTGTTAAATGTTACCAGGCTTTTGTTGCTAGCTATACTACTACAATATGAGATCTGCATATCCTACTTAGAATAGATGGCTTGATGATACCTAAGCAATTTGAGATACTCTCGAATCATAGTTAAGTACAAACCAAGTTTAAAGAATTATGAAAAATGACTGAAAATTTATGAATTGAGGTTCGAAACGCATTGGGCGGTTCGAGCAATGAAATTTTCGAGTTCGAAACTCGGATGAACTCGGAAAATTAAGTACTTAATTAGTTTTTTTTTTGTAAAAAGTTGCGCAACTGTTGCCCGATTTTTTTGCTATTTTATGTTTGTTCTGTGTTCATTTATGAGCATAGTTAAACAAAGTCTTTATCAGTACTTAATTATAATATTTAAAGTGGGCAACAAAGTTGCTCATATAAGCAACTAAAGTTGTCTTCACTATTTTTATCTTAAAATAATACTGTACAATGTAATTTAACTAACAATTAAATATATTTTATTGTGAAGTAAATTTAAAAAAAGTTGCTCAAAAGTTGTCCTCGAGTCGCCCAGTGTAGATTTCGTATTAGATAGAAATGGATATGTTATTGTACTATAAGAGATCTCTAAGTTACCAAAAGAAAAAAAAATATGTAAAAAATAATAAAAAAAAAAACAACTATATTGACGATAAAAAAAGAATATTTAGTACTGGTTATTATTTATTTATTTGAATTTATTGTAAAAATAATATACTTAATATAAAAATATGTCGTGAGACATACTAAATTAATTATTATGTTATCGGCTTACTCACGTAACTGTTTGACGAAGAATGCTGCTCATGAATATGAGCCCCTAGCATGGCTTGAAACTAGTCGAGTTCCTTCTCAAACAGTTACGTGAGTAAGCCGATAACTTAATAACAATTGTAAAAAGATGAAATTGAAATATACAGAGTTTTATTAAATTTGAGAGTTTTTTAATTTAAACTAAGTTTTAATGTCAAAGTATTTATTTCAATTGATCCTTAATTAGGTATTTTTGAAACGTCGAAATGGAGATGGTCCGTCAGTTTGTCTGTCAGTGAAGCTAGGCGAAGCCAAAGTGTAGCTTCGAATGGAGAAGAACGAGCAAGAAACTCCATCGTTACTCTTTAAAAAAAAACCACTGCTGGACTATAAGCCTCCTCTACATAAGAGGATAAATGATATTTATTTCTGTAAATAGGTTATAAAATAACACTTTTACACGTCAATATTTCAAATAACTAGATGAGGCCGGCATTTCCTATCCGACTACTCTGAGAAGAAATGCCGAAACAAACTCAGAGGTCAGTCTCTTTTAAAGTCCAGACAAATCAAATAAAGAATAATGTGAGAGAACCGTGCAAGTTGATTCTGTAGTGGTCTTTAGAGGAAAGAACCACAACAGTATGAGGGGTTTGACATAATCTCCACACTTGTCAAGATTGGAGATCGCAGTATAAAAGGTTGAGGTTTATCAGAGAGCGCTGCTGCCCGGTCTCTGTCAAATGTGTTGTCATAACAGTAACAAACATGGCTCCGGCCCGGCGTTGTTTCAAATAGGGATGATGACTGGGTCAAAAATAAATTATTACAACACCCACATTCATAAATTTGATGAACTATAATTTTCGAATTTTTCTAGCTAAATTTCTAGAAATAAGTCTGCTATTTGACGTCAAAATCTGATGACGTCGTAATAGAGTATTTCATACAAAGTTCATAGAAAATATCGTTTTTGACGTTTCGAAAAAAGTATTGAATTTGACTAGTAGGAAACTGGCTTATTGTGGCTACCGTTAGCTGCCAGCGTGCTTACAGCGCGGCGACAGCGAGTTGCAAGCGCGCAATTTAACGTTTCACTAGCGCTTAGCGGCCGGCTCGCTGTCAAGGGTGGTTTTCCGAAAAACTTTAACTTTTATTTGACAAACCATTATTCTTCCGCTTTATTAAGCATCATAGTAGCTTATTATCATCCTTTTTTTTATTGTATTGGTTGAGAGCAGTGTCACAGCTTATTTTATTGAAACCAAATTTTGTGTTTCAATCGGCAGAATTGTTAACTTTTGGTTGAGGATAATGACGCCGTTAACATTTTGTGATTTTTTTCGGAAAACCACCCTCAACGAGCAGTAAGCACAAGAGCCGCGGCCGCGTCGACTATGATTCAAGAGGACCGCGCGCTGTCCACCCGCCGTCGCCTTTTTTGTATTGACGTTATGAAATATATCATACGACATACGATTTAAAGTTCAAATTTTAATGACAAGTTCATTGTTAGGTTGAAGCGGTGCTCGTTAAGTGTGTTAGACTTTTAGTCGGGTATACGACACCCGAGGGAAGAGTAGGGGTGGTGACAAATGTATTCTTTTCTATCGTCACTACACGGCTTGTAATTACTCATATTCATATTTTCTATATGTATATGTTTTAATCACTACAGTAACATTTTCAATAGTTTTAAATTATTATTTACGAATTTAATTTTACTCTGTATATTATAAGTTACGTCGATTTGAAAATTTCAAGTGTACATAATATATACATACTTAGTGTATAAATGACAAGTTTATATAAAATAGTCTATGTAACAAAATAATATTTACTAAGGCGACTAAAAAATTTTGGGCTTAAAGTATCTTTTAAAACATATATAACTGTCTTTTACCCGCGACTTTGCCTATGTCTTTCTCCGTACTCTCAACTATATGTATACAAAATTACAAGAAGATTTCTTGAGTTGATAAAGCATAAATAAGATCCATGAATGGGCCGACTCGACCGGAGTGATACCGCGGCCTCACAGAAAACCGACGTGAAACAACGCTTGCGTTGTTTTTCGTTGTGTGAGTGAGGTTACCGGAGGCTCAATTACCCCCAATCCCCAATCCCCGTACCCCTAATACTCAAATTTCTAACTCCCAAAAGGCAACGCACTTGTAACGCCTCTGGTGTTTCATGTGTCCATGGGCGGCGGCGATTGCTTACCATCAGGTGATACGTCTACTCGTTTACCGGCTTATACCATAAAAATAACTTAGGCTCAATATTTTTTAGATGCCTTAGTAAGATATGAATACTAAATTACTAAAACCCGATTTCCGCCACATAAATAAATAAAAGATTTTCGATTACAAAACCGCATATGAGTTTTTCAAAATACCGCCTTACTCAGAGTCATTAATTAATGGTTACTTAACCCAGTCCTTAGCAATTGTTTTCGAAACAAAATCTTTACTAAGAAATAGTTTAAGTAATCATTAAATGTCTCTGAGTAAGGCGTTTAGTCTCATTCTTGGCAGCTAAATTAATAAATAGACAAAAATACCCAGTATATGGCAATAGGCTCACCCCCTATTACATGGGACTTATAACACAAATGGTGAAAAGTGGGTGTACATTGTATAGCGGCAGTACATGCCGTAATGTGCACCTCTGCCTACCCCTTCAGGGATAAAAGACGGGACGATGTAATAAAAAAATAAAACAAACTCGCTTTCTCTGTCCCTATGTCCCTTTGTATGGTTAAATCTTTAAAACTACGCAACGGATTTTGATGCGGTTCTTTTCTTAATAGATAGAGTGATTCTAGAGGAAGGTTTATATGTATAAGACATGCATAATATATCACCACTGCACCCATGCGAAGCTAGGGCGGGTCGCTAGTAATATGTAAAGCAATTCATATTTGGTTTTGTATCGAGAATCGAACGTGTAGCTCAAAATATTTGACAACTTTAAGCTCAACTGTATATAGTTAATTTTAAGTCGAACATGAGCGGAATCGGGTACACATAACATGTTAAAAAATATGCTAAACTGAATTTTAAGTCATTTTTTCCGAACTACTCACCCCCTATTACATGGGACTTATAACACAAATGGTGAAAAGTGGGTGTACCTTGTATAGCGGCATTACGTGCCGTAATGTGCACCTCTGCCTACCCCTTCGAGGATTAAAGGCGTGACGACGATTTTCTAAGATAACTATTTTATTTTTTAAAGTCCACTGCTGGACTATGAGCCTCCTCTACATAAGAGGGGTTTGCCATAATCTCCACGCTTGACAAGATTGGAGATCGCAGTATAAAAGGTTCAGGTTTATCAGAGAGCGCTGCTGCACGGTCTCTGTCTAATGTGTAGTCCCTTAATCGGGTATACCACACCCAACGGGAAGAGTAGAGGTAACAATGACTTGAAATTCAACATATTACATTAGTATATAAAATTGACTAGTATATAAGTAATGTGATTTTAGACATATAAGTCCGTGAATGAATTTCAAGTAGATATATAACATTCCTATATAAAAATAATCCAATATACTATGTTTTACCCGAGGCGTTACTTGCCTGTCTTTATCCATACTCCCAACTAAATATATGCAAAATTATTAAAATATAGCTTGAGTGCATAAAGCGACTTAATTTCGCATTTATAATATTACTAGCAGATGCCCGTGGCTTTGTTCGCATATATTACAGACTTTGTGACTAATAAAAAGTAGCCTAAGTCACTCCTTAGTACATCAGCTACATGCTATTAAAATGTCGTCAAAATCGGTCCAGCCATTTCAGAGATTAGCCGGAATAAACAGACAGATAATGTTATTATAACTTTCGTGAGACATACTAAATTAATTATTATGTTATCGGCTTACTCAGTAGCAGCGCGACAATCGCCGCGTCGTGTGTCGCAGAATGCTGCTCATGAATATGAGCCTCTAGCATGACTTGAAACTAGTCGAGTTCCTCATCAAACAGTTGCGTGAGTAAGCCGATAACATAATAATTAACAGACAGACAGATTTTAAATTGTAAAAAATATTATTTTGGTGTATGTATATTCATATGCATGTAGTAAAAAGCGATTGTTTCAATATTACAAACATACACTCTAATTATATAGGGTGACTGGTAAAAATTAGTGAAGGATATTTGTTATTGTGATAAAAATAAAACTAATGAGTATACAAATAAAGTTTCTTCAGGAAAGTTGTTTGTAATCATGAGTACAATCACGTGTTTAAATATCGTTCACTAATTACCAGTCACCCTATATTATGTATTAGTCTCGATTTGGGATTTGGACCAAAAATTACAAAAAAAATCTCTCATTCTGGGTCTCTGTCTACCCTTTATTACCAAAACTATGACTAAAGCAAAGATAAGTCTCGTGCCTTTGATTATGAAGCTTATTATTAAAGGGATAAGGTACAGAATTGTTGATAACGGACTGAGTAGATTTTGGTATAAAAAAATGTACTTAAATAATGTAAATTTGAGAAACTTGATTGTCTTACTGCCGTTCTCAAGAGTCATTTAATGGTTACTTATCCCAGTTCCTTTTTTTAAGGGGGGGGGAAAAATCATCCAATGATCATCATCTCCCGCCTTGGGCGAGGCGAGAGGAAGTGTCAGACTCTTACTGACTAAAAACCACCCCGTTCCTACTCCTGCTTTGAGCCGGAGCCCCGGTAAACCCTCTAGGTAGTCCGCAGTAACCCAGTCCTTAGCAATTGTTTTCGGAACAAAATCGTTACTAAGGAATAGTTTAATTAATCATTAAATGTCTCTGAGTACGGCGGTAAAACTTGTCGACAAATATTTGTTGATTAAAGATGTGACTTCCTCGGTTCAGTCGGTTGTAAGCGACTCCCTAATTCCCGGATTCGATTCTTAGTTACTCGGACATAGACATTGTTTTATCAAGGTAAGCGTCCACAGACCCGCATCGAACGCATCGCACGCAACGGATTTTAGTTTGTCTTGTATAGAAACTCATACAACTGCGTCCACTGATCCGCATCGTACGGACCGCATCATCGGCAATGCCTACATGCGATGCGTACTGATGACGTCATACGGAATGCGTGCGATGCGTACGATGCGGGCCTGTAGACGCTTACCTTAAGTTTGTATAAGTACCCATTGGCATTAGGCCCATCCCCTATTATATATGAATGATGGAAACAGACTTATAGGTACTTTTAAAATCATTGTACATATAACTAGACAAGATTTGAGTCTTATATTCAGTTTGATAAAGCTTAATTTCGCTTGACAAGATTTGATGATTCTTATATTCAATACAATAAAGCCTAATTTCGCTTGTCAAATTGAAACTTCACCAAAAATATTGTGTATTCAACCATTCCTAATTGTAAAAAAATATGGAATTTGTGAAAACATGCAATTTTATACCGTATGATGTTGAAAATTAAGTTTGTTATTCAATAAACATTGATTCTCTTGTATTTTAAAGTTAGAACTCACGTTTTTACTTCAAAATTACATAAAAATTTAAGAAGTATTGCTATCTCGTTCTTTCTCTTGAAGTTAGACAGAGATAGCGAAGTCTAATTTTCAATGTATAAGAAAATCAATGTTTTCTGTTCTAAACTACAAGATTTTTTATTTTAAACCATTAGAATTATAACACAACTGGTGATGTGGGTGTACATTGTATATAAGGTGTTCTAAAAGTATCTGCCACGGCTTTAATTGGAGGTAGTGTTGTGTTTGAAGATTACAATAGTGAAGTAATTTCGTTAACTCAATTTGAGAACATAAAGATGTTAAATAAACATTAAGTCTATTCTGCAGAAAGTGGTTTGTGAACCACTTTATATACGCACGATGCGACAGAGACGGTGAAAGAGATAGCTCTTTCATAACAAACGCATACATAGATTTTTTGTATGAAAACAAATTACTCATAATCAATCATTTATATTCACTATTGTAATCTTCAAACACAACACTACCTCCCATTAAAGCCGTGGCAGATACTTTTAGAACAACTTATATGTGCACTTCTGTCTACCCCCTTTGGGGATTAAAAGGGATAATAGTTGTTTCTAATGCTTTAAAATTAACTAATATTATTATGACGAAATAATTTAACTATTAAATTGTAAATAGTCACTATGTGATAAAAATAAAACTTGAAATAAAAAAATGATGTTTTTTTTACTATTGTAATAATATTATTTTATACGTTTTCAGTTTATTCTTTATTCTTATTATATTTTTAAATGATTGTTTTTTTTTTGTAAAAATGAAAATAAAACACAACGTTTCGAATTTGAAATTTTCTGTATTTTTATTTTTCTTTTAACAATATTTATTTAAAATTCCCTAAAATTACATTTTTAAATACTACTTAAGAAATACAAAATAAAATCATATTTAAAAATATATAAATAGGAGCCGACCAGTAGCGGGAGCATGGTCCAAGCTACCGGCGGTCAGGGCTCAAGAGAGAGGAATCTCCGGACAATACGCGCCGTGTCCAGAAGTACTGCCTTCTGCATCAGGCTCTTGATCCAACCATCTAACGTTAGCCTACTCAGGTGTTGGTCGAGGCTTTTGGCTATGAGGCCATTGGCAGATACGACTATCGGCACAATGATTGCTGAATCTACATCCCACATGTCGACAACCTCATGAGCTAAATCAAGATATTTACTGGCTTTATCTTTTTCAACTTTCACGAGATTCTCGTCATGTGGGATTAACAATACTTATTATTATACATTATACCAATAAATAACAACTTTTTATAAATAAAATCTGAACATAAGTGTTACATTGTTCTCACATAATTGAACCAACGAAACAATGTAACCAAGAATTGTATTGTGAATCTGATTAAAAAAGAGTAACCTATGGAGTTTCTTGCTCGTTCTTCTCCATAGGAATCTACACTTTGGAACAAGCAAATAGAGCAACTAGAGGACTGACCGACAGACAGACATTTTTTTTTTTTTATAATGTAATATTTGCTTTGACGTTCAAAAGTGCCTTCCCAGTCTATTTTAAATAAATAATTTTGACTTTGACTTTGACTTCCAGCTGGGCTTATCTCTAATATTATAAAGACGATACAAATGAAATATAAAATTATTACTAAATAGATTTTTAACCAATTTTTGTTAATATTAGACAACACTTAACATTTATATTACATACAAAATACTTTAGCGGGTTAGATGCCCAAAATAGTACACCATTTATAGTATACTAGCTTTAGAGAGCGGCTTCACCTTTCCCATGGGATAGAAAGTAAGCCTATGTGTTATTCCAGACTGTAATCTACCCCTGTTCCAAATTTCATACCGATCCCTTCAGCCGTTTTGACGTGATTGAGTAACAAACATACACACAAATTTTCGCACTTATACTATTAAAGTAAGATACGAAATATTTTTACCTGTTTGATGCCTAAATAGTACAATTTTATAGTAGACATACATACATACATACATACATAAACATGCCTTTTCCATACCCTTTTAGGCAATAATAGTTGTGATGTTATGATATGTTTTACTAAATTAAAATTTAAGTTTTTAAACTGACATGGTCACTAACATTAGAACTTAAACCACCCGCATATACTCCAGTTCATCCGTGATCATGACGCTTGCAACAGTGCCGAAATATCGGAAACTCATACACATAAATAAACATGGTAAATATCCCGTCTCAAGTTCTATTGTTAAATTAAGATTTCCAATCTTATGTAGAGGAGGCTCATAGTCCAGCAGTGGACTGTCTGACTATAGAAGTGGCAAAATAAAATGGTAGCCAAAATAATCAGACCATTTTAAACGGTTTTATTTAGCTTAACTTCTTCTTCACGCCTTTTATCCCCGAAGGGGTAGGCAGAGGTGCACATTACGGCACGTAATGCCACTATACAATGTACACACACTTTTCACCATTTGTGTTATAAGTCCCATATCTGTTGCCATATACTGGACACAATTCCGGACTCCGTGCTACTATTGAGAAATTTTCGCAAAACCGAAAAAGCCCATGAATCGAAGTTTCTTAGTATTAGGTCTAATTTATTTGTGTACCAGATTATTAAGATTTATAAAGATATTGTGATAAAATCTCCTCTAGATAAGATCAGATGCATGAATATTTTTATTTACTTTTAATTCAAATTCCCGTGGTACTTGGCGACTGGGCTTCTCCCAGTTGTGCAGTCTCTTTTGTGCCTTAAGGCTTAAGTCATTCTGTCTCCTGCATTAAATTCACCGAGGGAAGTGGAAACTATCGTTTTCTTTTTCTTCTCCTCTAATAATATCTTCTGATTTATTTCGTTGCGGGATCCAAGACAGTCATTCATGTCCCTGGGACGTTGGACTTCAGTGTTCCGGTGTTTACATGGTTGTATCTACTGTAGATCCTGGTGCACAGGAGTTGCAGCGGTATGGGAGGTTGTGGCGGGCTTGTCTCATTTGTATGTATGTATTAAAAGATTAAATTTAAATTTTTGACATTTTAAAAATGTATCTTTGGTCTATTTGATATATAATTTTGACTTAAATATGACATAATATAGTTATGTTATATGAATAGTTATATATGATACATAGTTAGCAGACATTGGCTTATAACTCTCATGTATCTTTCCCAAACGCTCTTCAAATCAGCTTCCCTGAAACAATAATAAATTTGTAAATATGAGTGTCTTTAAATAAAATAAAAGAGATCGTTGTGTGAGTGATGTTACCGGAGGCCCAATTAATTGAAATCGAAAGGATAACCTTCTAGATTTTAGCCACTAGATTATTTTTTAAGGTCCAATCACAATCACATTGATTTCATGGTAGATATCCCACCCACTCGCACCAAGCGCTTCGGTTCAAGCTTCCTTGTGCGAACTGCTAGGAAGTGTGTTTCCTGATGGGTATAACCTGGGTGTCTTCAAAGCCCGAGTGAATAGGTTGCTTATGGGTAGACGTGCTCCATCGTAGGCCGCATCATCACTTACCATCGGGCGAGATAGTGGCCAAACGTCGACCCATCAAACGTAAAAAAAAACTTGTAAAAATCGTTATATTCCTATACCTTAACACATCCATCTGTAGCGCGCATTGTTCGTATGCGCACAGAAACTGCGCCAGATCCGTCTTCGGCCAGGATCCCAATCTAAGTGGCTCTACACATCTGTAATGGAAAGACAGACAATTCATTTTAAGTATTTAGCACTTAATTTCAAAAACGTAGCGATTAATTATTATTTTATCTATATGGTGATAAATTGTCGGCAATAATTATCTATTGATTTAAAAAAATATACCAGTTAACCACTAATAAATAAGTTTGTAGTACTTAGGATAAATAAATTGAAGAAA
Organism: Spodoptera frugiperda; assembly: GCF_023101765.2. Classification (NCBI taxonomy): domain Eukaryota; kingdom Metazoa; phylum Arthropoda; class Insecta; order Lepidoptera; family Noctuidae; genus Spodoptera; species Spodoptera frugiperda. The sequence goes on from NC_064232.1 coordinate 7,036,000, forward strand.
ATGAGATGAGAAAGAAAATGTAAAAAAAAATTTAAGATTAAGAAGAATTATAGGGAGAGCCATGCTTCGGCACTACCGGAGTGATACCACGGCATCACAGAAAACCGACGTGAAACAACGCTTGCGTTATGTTTAGTTGTGTGAGTGAGGTTACCGGAGGCCCAATTCCCCCCTTCCTTCCCAATCTTTCTAACCCCGATCCCCCAACAACCCTTAAATTCCTAACCCCCAAAAGATCGGCAACGCACTTATAACGTCTCTAGTGTTCTAGGGTGTCCATATGCGACGGTGATTGCTTACCATCAGGTTGTGTTGTGTTTCGTTTGGTTGGTTCACCCTCTATTACTCGTATATGGGACTTATAACACAAATGGTGGAAAGTGGGTGTACATTGTATAGCGGCATTACCTGCCGTAATGTGCACCTCTGCCTACCCCTTCGAGGATAAAAGGGGTGACGATACGATATTGAGATTAAACGTTTTAAACAATCAGCGCTGCCCATGGACACCCACAACACTAGCGGGGCTACAAGTGCGTTTCTGGTCTAAGGGGGCAAGTTTGAAGATTTAAGAATTAGGGTGTGGCGACACATGACAAGTGACAGATGACAGAAGTCGCACATAGACGATCGACGAGCAAATCAACGGATGACGTCATAAATCTTACATCGTACATATGAAGTTTACATGTGAATAAACATGGATAGAAAATCCCAACGAACAACAGTTGGGCAGAAAGCCCGCCAGACATGATCACCTCGCCTGGTCGGAGGATACGTTTCTTAGGGAACTTTACTGAACGAGATCTGTTTCCTAAAAAGGGAGGGGAGATTGGGGATTAGGGATGGGGGATTTAGCATTGAGCCTACGTTTTACTTATAAAATCTTATACGTACAGTACGCTTAGTACGAGTTTCTTTAACGTTGAACGAGATCGAATCGAGAGTGCGTTCGGTGCTCAAATTGGATGACAAAGAATAATCACTTACCTCTCTAGAAGATCGATGAATAAGGATCTCAATTCTCGGCCGCGGTGTAGATTGCAAGCCAGGCCGACCAGGGCGCGGGTGTATAGTCTACAAATACAGAAGAATACATTATTTATAACAATAAGGTAAAATGTAAGGTTCCCCCCAAAATATTATTTTAAACATGTTTCCCCACTCTAGAATTTTCTCCTGTGTCGTGGATGCGTTTACAAACATACAAGTTCACCTTTACACCCAGATCCGAAACAAAAATGTGTGAATCACACAATGAGTTGTTTCATGCGGGAATCGAAACCGCTACACATAGTGCGGCAGGCGGTTGCCTAGCCACCGCGCCAATGTCTGTTTTTCAGCATATTCCTCACCTGAAATTCAGTTCCAGTTCCTGGTAAGATTTCTCCAACAACTTCGGACGGAGACGCATGCAGATCAAACTGTGGACAACAAATATAATTTTACTTTTTTACGGTATAAGCCGGTAAACGAGCAGATGGATCACCTGATGGTAAGCAATCGCCGCCGTCCTTGGGCATCTGAAACACCATCCATTAATTACGTCACACGTTAAGGGGGAGGGAGGGGGTCCACAAAGTGTGATTTTACACGAATTTCGCCGAGTGCGTTTAATTAACTATAAGGTTATCTATGAATTTAAAAAAATTCTGGTTAGGCGACAAGTATTTAATATGACTGCTTTTTGAAGAAGAAGGTATGTTGATGGGCTAATATTTAATTCCTTAAGACTATGGTGAAGGGTTTTTGGGATTACTCCCGTGGTTGATAAAATGATTGGGACAGTTTTGGTGTGGGTAATCTTCCACTGAGTTTTGATTTCTATTGATAAATCTGTATATTTAGCAATTTTTTCTGAGTGTGTGTTAGTGAGATTATGGGTGTTGCAAATGGCTATATCTACATATTATGTAAAATGTAAACTAACTTTTTCTGTTTATCGAGCATAGTTATGTCAGGTCTATTGTTGTAGATCGTTTTGTCTGTTATGATGGTCCTGTTTGACCAATATAATTTAAAATGTTCGTTTTCTAAAACTGCTTGTGGTTTGTATTTGTAGTAGGGTACCTTGTCGGAGACTAATTTGGTTTGAATGGCTAGTGTAAATTATTATTATGTCGAAGCTGGCACTCACTGCTTATGCTCCTTCTCCTTGTCGAGCAGGATGCGCAGCTCGCGCAGCTCGAGCAGGAACTCGCGGTCCATCTCCGTGTCGTAGTACTCCGGGCCCGTGCAGCTGTACGTCCACGACGACATTATCGCCTGCGGGGGCACGACACATTAATCAAATCAAAATACAGTAGAAGCTCCTTATTCGCGCTTCCTTCATTCGCGTTTTCACTATTCGCGGATAAAAATGCGACCCAATTCCCATATTCGCGGTTTAGATTTCTTTATTCGCGGATCGAATCGAAATATCGGTGCGTAACCTAAAATAATATATTCGCCATCCTTTGTCAACGCGTCAGTAGAAGGATAATAATATTATCATCAGGCAATCTGTATGATCAGAAAGTTCAATTAAACATTTTTTTTATCTACAATTTGCTACTTGATTTCGTCATCTAGGAACACCATCCCCTATAACCCAACATACAAATTATGTTATTCCATATTCACAGTTTCTGTATTCATATTTACGGAACGCATACCCCGCGAATAAAGAGCTTCAACTGTACCAACTTCAAGTCGTTTTGTGGTGCGAGTTCCAACTCAACATCTCGAGAAGTTCCTCAAGGCTGAATTTTGGCCGAAGGGTGTATATACCCACGTTTTCGAGGCAGGCTACGTGACACCGAGCAGCGTAATACGACGCCACGCATCGTCACATCGTGTGACCTCAATAATTATATAAGAATTAAGTATTTATAGTATTTTATGGTTTTAGTATAGTATTATTGTATTGATATGGGCCTTCGTTGCCTGATATAAATTAATAAATAAAAATAAAATAAATTAAATTAGCAAACCCGGCGAACTCAGTTTCGCCAATGGGACCCTGTTTTTGTGCTTCTGTCTTAAATTTTCCTGATCGACCATTTTTTGCTAATACCTCACGGAGCCCGAGACCTTTCCAACGAATGCAACACCGGGGAAATAAAAAAAATCGACTGCCTCGTTTTCGAGTGGTCGCAAGCTCGACTGCTGATCAACGAGTATCGGATTCGATTTTTGGGTCGGGCAATGCATGACTGGGTTTTTTTCAGTTTTTCGAAAATTTCCTGGTAGTAGCACGGAGTCTGGAATTGTGCCCAGTATATGGCAAACGGCTCACCACCTTTACATGGGACTTATAACACAAATGGTGAAAAGTGAGTGTACATGGTATAGCGGCATTATGGTGAACGCCGTAATGTGCACCTTTGCCTACCCCTTCGGGAATAAAAGGCGTGACGTTGCAGCAATTTTCAGTATTAAAAAGCGAAATGTTACGTCTATTGCGAAAAGTGATATTAACATACAGGGCATAATAATTAAAAACTTTAACTGATAAATATGTACCTGGGCGCAATGGTAGAAATCATTGAACGTCAGATACGTGAGTTTCCGCTTGGCAGTCTCAAACCGCATGCACGCTATGAACACCACTGCACCGTACTTCCTGCAACATAACAACTTTATGTTATTAAAATATAAGCGTACCAGTCTCGCACTCTTCCCACGGGTGTCGTATACCCGACTAAGTGACTATACAATTGACAAACCGAGCAGCAGCGCAGTAGGAACGGGGTGGTTTTTAGTCAGTAAGAGTCTGACACTTCTTCACGCCTCTTCTCTGGCGAGAGAAGTCAATGGATAATTTTCCCCCCTAAAAAAAGACTGTGTTGCTGAGCGCAAAACTCGAGAAAAACTGAACCGTTTTCACTGATTCTTTTTTGTTGCACTGGTTATTGTCCAAAGAAAGTTCTTATGTAAAAAAATAACAAAGTTGCGCAGAAAAAATTTCAAAGTGAAACAAATTTGACAGAGTAGTTAGTCATATAAAACTAACCTAACTTAGTAAATTAACTAGTAGTTAGTTATATAGTTTCGTTAAACTATAACTAAATGAAAACATATTTTCGGTTGGCGCGGTGACTGGGCAACCGAGCTGCCCCGCAACGTGTGGTGGGTTCGATTCCCGCACGGACCAACTCTTTGTCTGATCCACAAATTGTTGTTTCGGGTCTGTGTGTCATATTATGTAAACTTGTATGTTTGTAAACGCACCCACGACACAGGTTAGAAAATCATTGTGTGGAGCAACGTTTAAAATGATAAATGATATTTATTTCAGCAAGTAGGTTACAAAATAACACTTTTACACATCAATCTTTGAAATTTCCTACGACTACTCTGAGAAGAAATGCCGAAACAAACTCAGAGGTCATAGTCTCTTTTAAAGTCCACACAATGAAATAGAGGATAATGTGAGAGAAAATCTAATACTTATATAAAATTCTCGTGTCACAGTTTTCGTTGCACATACACCTCCGAAACGGCTTGACCAACTTTGATGAAATTTTTTGTGCTTATCCGGTATCTATGAGAATCGGCCAACATCTATTATTCATCCCCCTAAATGATTTAGTAATAAGTATCGGGGATGTTATGGATATGGAATTTCGGATATGGATATGGACACGGATAGTCGAAATTTTTATATCGGTTCCGGTTTCGGATACGGATAAGAAATTATTCCAAATTATCCGGTAGTTTCGGATAGTTTCGGTTACGTATGTTGTATTTCTAAGGAATTTCAAAAGTAACATACAAATAGACAATCAAATGGTTTTATTTTAGGGTCTTTATTTGGCAGGTACTTCAATCTGCCTATAAGTAACTTTTCGTAACTTGTCTCATTAAAACTCCGCTCCTATTCGAAATTATCCGGCACATTTATTTCAGTTTCGGTTACGAAAATGGATATTTATTTTATTTCGGATATCCGATAGTTTCGGTTACGGACTGTGGTACAATATCCTTAACATCCTTGAAAGTATAATACAAGTACTGACTTGGCGAGCGGCTCAGACAGCAGGAAGGTGGTGCGGATGTTGGCGACGACGTTGCCCGGCATCTCCTCGACCGCCTTGAACACGCGCCGCACGTTGTCGAACTGCCGCCGGCAGCAGCGCAGCGGCGCGCCCGACCGCTCCGCCACCTGGGACACGCAGGGATAATAGGGTAGATGACTAATTTTTCACTAATTTTTATTTCAATGTCCGTCTTGTAGATTATTTTAAAATATTAGACACGTAATTTTATTGTAACTTTCGTGAGACATAGTAAATTAATTATTATGTTACCGGCTGACCCATGTAACTGTTTGATGACAATCTTAACTAGTTTCAAGCCATGCTAGAGGTTCATAACAATCGCCGCGTCGTGTGTCGCGAAATGCTGCTCATGAATATGAGCCTCTAGCATGGCTTGAAACTAGTCGAGTTCCTCGTCAAACAGTTGCGTGAGTAAGCCGATAACATAATAATTAACTTTCGAAGATATATCGATTTGAATTATCGCGCGACGTCACTTTTGAGTACTTTTTATATTCAATAGTGACGTACTTCGCTTCCACTCGTAAACTTTGACACGTTTTATGTAAGCATTGTTATCTATATGACAAAATAAAAAATACGTGTCTAATAGTTTTTTCATTTTCATACCCCGTCATCATCCCTATTTAAGACATGATTCATATGAAACAAGTTTTTCATGGTAATTAACTTTTTTTTCGGTTTTTTCGAAATTTTCTCAGTAGTAGCACGAAGTCTGTCGTGCCCAGTATATGGCAATAGGCTCACCCCCCATTACATGGGACTTTAACACAAAATGGTGAAAAGTGGGTGTACATTGTATAGCGGCATTACGTGCCGTAATGTACACCTCTGCCTACCACTTCGAGGATAAAAACGCGTGACATTGCTTTTTATTCTACAGCAACGCGGGCGAAATCGTTGGCAGAAGTCAGTTTTCGATAAACCAGAAGGGTACATGTACATACCTACATCCATAACTTCACCCTGTCTCCCATGGGGGTAGGCAGAGACAATGGACCGCCAATTGCCACGGTTCTTACACTCACGCTTCATCAACAGTTATCAGTCTTTTCATGCATACTCGTCTGTTAAAGGTACTTTTAATTTGGCCCTTTTTTAGATATATCGCCAATCTGGTCGCTATATATCTACATACTTCAAATATTATACCGTATGGAGAAACTACTTACAACTTAATTTAAACCACATATTTGTTATCATCTTGACTGATACGATACGATATGATATAGGAAAAATAGGTAAGCCAAAAGGTACATTATTCTCTTTGAGCTAATTTGAACACTGTTTACAAATACGGCATTATAACAGCCGCGCCGCATGTCCGTAACATTCCTAGACAACCTATAACATTACAGCTCTACTGTGGTCAAGGAACATGGAGCTGTTCATACAGAATTGAATACTTGATTTATTTAATTATTTATTTTGTTTGAAAATTTCATTTTTTTATTTTCAGTTTTCGTTGAAATATTTAGTAGTATTATGCTTCTGTGGACGAGTACTACTTGTAGTTTTTACATTTAATGGGTCGACGTTTGGCCGCTATCTCGCCTGATGGTAAGTGATGATGCGGCCTACGATGGAGCACGTCTGCCCATAAGCAACCTATTCACTCGGGCCTTGAAGACACCCAGGTTATACCCATCAGGAAACACTCCTTAGCAGTTCGCACAAGGAAGTTTGTAGCGAAGCGCTTCAGTTTTATTTAAGTCATGTGAGTGATCTCCATACTGTATAACTGTATGACTCACTTCTCAATGAGCATCTGTTTGGTGGCGTCATCGATCTGGAACACCATCTGTTCGGACAGCTTCGACGGAACTGTCAGGAGACGCTCTAGAAGGGCGAATGTTCTGGAAATGTACAATATTTTGTTAATTAGATGTTAAAATTATAAAAAAGTAAAAGTTATTGCAATAGCGACTGTTGAGCACCGCTTGCATAACACTCGCTCTTGCAATAACATTTTCTTGGTGTATAATTACTATCGTGAGACATACTAAATTTACTAAAATTCAATTATAATAATTCAACTGTTATCTTATTTTAAATTTTACAAAAAAAAATTTTTAATTGAAATAAAACAAATTTCAGAACTGCTGTTTAATTTAAATAATGATTTCTAGATGTAAAATTATAAAATGTGACGTCACATTAGGGAGGGGGTAGTCTCACAAATGTGAACAATTGTGACAAGGACGGGGGAGGGGGTCAAAAATCATGAAATTCGTGTGACGTAATTTATGGATGACCCACTCAAACCGGCTTATACCATAAAAAATATATTTTGATTACCTGTAATGATCCAAGACATCGCTGGCAATGAGCTCCACCGTCGCTCCATGCTGCTTGGCGAACCCTCGCTGGTGTAGCGTGGACACCGCTTCACTCGCTGAAATATTCAATTATCAACATTATCATGTATTTAAAGTGTGGGAGAGCCATGCTTCGGCCCGAATGCACTGGCTCGACCAGAGTGATACCACGGTCTCACCGAAAACCGCCGTGAAACAACGCTTGCATTGTGTTTTGTTGTGTGAGTGAGCTTACCGGAGGCCAAATTACCCACCCTTCTTCACCTTCCCCAATAACCCTTAAACAAACTCAAACCCTTAAAAAAACTCCCAAAAGGCAACGCACTTGTAATGCCCCTGGTGTTTCAAATATCCATGAGCAGCGGCAATTGCTTACCATCAGGAGATCTGCCTGATCATTTACCAGCTTATACCATAAAAAAGAAAACATAAAGACAAGTTAATTTAAAGGAACACATTAGTTCATTTTAAGCTCTATTAAAAATACCCACAAGACTATTATAACCAGAAGCAGGTGTGTTATTAATTGAATGTAGACACAAATATTGTAGACTTCATGTATTTTGTCATTCTGCCAACATGTTGATTAATTATATTCCTGCTTTAATATTATACTAGGTTACTAGTATATACAACATGTAACAAAAAGGGGATATACATATCAATTGCACGGTTTCTAGATACAGGCAGGGTTTTTTAAACTCATGTTTTCATGGTATTAAGCTATGAATTTTTCCAATACCTATGCACGCGCCGCCGCCGCGCGAATCAAAATTAGGTATACAGGTACTAGGCGATCAGATTTACAGAAGAAATGTTTCGTAATATTAGCGAGTGATCCCTGTAGTGTTGTGACACGTTTGTATGATTTGAAATCAAGAACCATGCGACACCTAGTATTTGGTACTAAAACTGGATTTTTAAACATATTTTAAGCTGAAACTTTGTGTAGAGATTCTATTCAACCTGTATTCTTCAGAGCTTCTTGATGTATATGGGTATTTTGTTACACATTGTGTAAACTACAGTATGGAGTATGTGAGGAATTAAAAGAAGTTTTTGATGTAGTTGAAACCATAATTTAAAACACGGCTTTAATGGGAGATAGTGTTGTGTTTGAATATTACAATAGTGAAGAAATTTCGTACCGTGCACCAGTTAAACCAATTTGAGAACATAAAGAAGTTAAATAAACATTGACTCTACTCTGTATAAACTGGTTCACAAATACACATGATGTCGCTTCGTCAATGAAAACAATTGATAGCAATTATTTTCAGATATAAGCAGTGAGACAGATGACTCTTTTGTATCAAACACATACATAGCTTTTTTTGAATGAAAAACAAAATTACTCATAATCAATAATTTATATTTACTATTGTAATCTTCAAACACAACACTACCTCCCATTAAAGCAGTGGCAGATACTTTTAGAACACCTTATAGATGTTTATAGCTTTCAATCCACGGCTATGGCCGCTTGAATTTTCCATGAAAGATTTATGTGTCCTTCAGATATATGTATGTACAATTCTAAGAAGATAGTTTGGCTAGATGGAGTGTAAAGATGTAATAACTTTCGCATTTATATTAATAACTGTAATTAAAACTAATTAGAATTTATCGTTATACCAATTGGAGTATAAATATAAACAAATCAAATGGAAATTACACCCTATAAGAATTTACAAAGATTAAACGAATTATTTCACGTTATATGTCTCTTATACGTGAAATAACCTATGTATCATATGTGGTAATCTTAATAATATACTCCTTACGTTAGAAACTAACTAAATATAGATTTAATATAAGATTTTGTAACGATAAATTGATGATAACGATATCGTGTTTTCAAGAGCATTTACTTACAAGAACATCCCTCAATCCACAGCTGGTATATTTCAGGATCAATTAGAGTATAATTACTAACGAATACATCAACTTCTGTGTACATTTCTTTATGTTTTTATTAATTTTTCGTAACCCAAAACCCAAAGCACTATTTTTGTCTAAAATATGATTTTGACACTGACGTTTAGAGTACAATGTTGCCTTATATAAAAACAAATTGATAGATTAAAAAAATTCGTAAAAAAATATTTAATTTATTATATTTAGCACGAATTTAGACATTCAAGCACTAATAGACTTAATTTAATTACAAAACTATAAAGTTTAAGTTTTACAAACTAACAAATTCACGATTTAACGAATGCATTTTGCCAAAGTTGTTTACTGCCCAGCCCGTAGTGTAATCCCGTCTTAAATTGTACGAAGTGAAGTTAGCAACAATATCAGGAATGTGCTAATGTTATTGACAGATCTGTTAAGTTTGTTCCGAAACTACATCAAAAGGATTTTTTTATAATAGAAATAAGAACAACATTTTTTAAAATAATTTTATTGATGGAAAGTAGATAGTAGTAGAAGAATTTTTTAACTGTATAATTGTGTATTTAATAGTACAAATTAACAAAATATGGTATTTTGTTGATATTACAGATATTAATTATAGGCGTGAAAAAATAACTCAGGAAAAAAATCTTCAACAAAAGTTTTCGAACGGATATCAATACGATTGATTTTTCTCAAGTTCGCGATCGTAAAATTTAATGAAAATCTATGAAATAAATGTGAATTTGAAACGAAAAATAATTACGTAAGTACACATAAACATTAAATAAACTAATAACATTGAAAAACACTGAATAAATCCTGTATTATACCCTTAAATTCATGTATAAAGCGTCGTAGTTTTTTTTGTTAAATCCAAAAATAGATATGTCTCGCTCTGCCCATGGTTATTTGCGTTATTTGTTGTTAATAACTGGTAATAGATTGCTTATTAAGTTCCCCAATGAGTTCTGTGTTGATAACGGCCGCTTATCGCATATGTAGCCGGTAATAACAAAAAAATAATAGGTTTTGTTATGTACATTTTTTATTTCAAGTTGTGTATAAAAAATCAGTATGTTCTCATTTACTACTTTTACGTCTTAAATGAGATAAGAAAACTTATAAGAATTATTAAATTAAATTGTGTTTCAATCAGTTTTTGTTATAAGGTAGTGTTTTGTTACTGGACTTGTTACGATTTTTAAATAATATGACATCGCGCCTTTTAGCCCCCTTAAGAGTAGGCAGCAGTGCATTGATTGGTTGTTCATGTATTTAAAAAACTTCTATATTTTGCTCTCTTTGGGAATCAAACCCCTCTTTTTTTTTCACTTCACTAGACCAGCAAGTATTTTATACATCCCTACGGTACCATACTAGTATATTTAAGCAATTTTTTTAGGAATCAAAGGTTTTTGGGTTTCGGGGATTGGGAAGGAGGATAATTGGTCCTCCGGTAACCTCACCCATACAACACAATCATTGTTTCATGTTGATTTTCTTTAAGGCCGTGGTATCACTCCGGTCAAACCAACCCATTCTAGCCAAAGCATGGCTCTCCCACACTTCTCTATAATAAACTAATTCTCATGTAAATCTGCTCACAGACCATCATGTCGGAGACCAGTGAAAGCGACCAGCACGAGAAGGACATGCTGAGCATGTTCGCCAGTGTTTGGGTGAAGGTGGAAGTCGGGGAGACTGAGGACAACTTGCCTGAGTTCGTGGATGCGGATCATGTTGAAGAGTGAGTATTATTATATAATGGCCACTTTTAATTGAATATCACATAGTTTGTAATGACATTTTGGAATGACCACCCATTTTACCACTGATAGGCAGACTGACTGACTGATGTTGACATTTCAAAAATTGTTTGGTCTTATACCTGCTTTTGATTTTTGCTCTTGCCATCGACCTACACGACAGCATTTCCATCCCCATCATATAGATGTTGGCAGGCAACAACTGTGCGTTTCCTCGTGCAACTTTCTGCCTCACAATCATTGTAAAATTGTGGAATGAGCTGTCGTCGGCAGTATTTCCGAACCGATACGACCTTCATAAAACGTTCAAAAAGAAAAGAGCATACTCCTGAGATTTTCAAAAGGCCGCAACGCACCTGTGACTACTCTGAGCGGCGCTGATCGCTTACCATCGAGAGACTCGTTTGCCTATTATGTACATTCAAAGTTAACATAATTTATTTTTCATTCCAGACCGATCCCAAAGAAGAAGAAGAAAACACCTCGACCGACCCAGGAATTAAAATGTACATTCTGTGATTACACGACCGTCTACAAGAACTGCTTGAAGCTCCATATAATGGGGCACAGCAACACTAAACCGTATTCCTGCGATAACTGCAACTACACTACCAAGTACCCAACCTCGTTACATCGGCATATGATAATACAACATGACTTTAAAGTCACCGATCACCTCCAAATGCAAGTCTACCAGTGTGAAATGTGCTCCTATTCATCATATTTCAAGTGGAACTTGAAAGCTCATACGAGGAAACACACCGCTGAGAAACAGTACAAATGTGAGCAGTGCAACTATGCCACTGCGTACCGACATAATTTTAATAAACATCATAAGGTTCATAATAAGGAAGAAATGATGTATAAATGTGATAAGTGTCCGTTTGTGACTAAGTACGAAGGACATATTGCCAGGCATTTGGCCAAAATACACAATGAAGTGTCCGATAAGGCTAGGAAGTGTGATATGTGTGATTTCTCAACGAAAGTCCAGTGGAGATTGAACGTACACAAGCGAAGAAGCAAACAGAACGGTGTGTTGAAATGTACCTTCTGTGATTTTGAAACTTCTTACATGTGTGAGTCTAAAAAGCATAAAGCCATGCATTTTGATGATGCACATGAAATTAAGTTGAACGAATCAAGCGGAGAGATTACCGTTGGATCCGGAGTAGTAACGATTCCTTTACCCGATGAGAATGGAACCGTACATGAGAAGTTTCATAATTATACTCTTGATCCTAACTGTGAGATTGATTGGCATAACATTAAAGTGTTAGAATCTAATTCTAAAGATCGTCCGTTCCAATGTATCATGTGTAGCTATACATCAAGATTTAAGGCTTCCGTACAAAGGCACTTTCAACGACACCACACTGGTAGCTTACACCGTCCATATAAATGTGTCAACTGTGATTTTTCAACTAAAACTAAAGATCAGATCGCTTTACATAACAAAAGAAGTCAATCCGATACAGAGTTGAAATGTCCGGAGTGTAATTATGTCACTTTCTTCAAATGTCAGTTTGCAACGCATCAGAAATGTCATTATGCACACAAGTGTCCGGACTGCAGTTTTACTTGTAAGCAGAAGTATGATTTTCAGAGGCACGTGGCCACTGCTCATACGGGACAAACGTTGCAGTGTAGATTTTGTGACTATAAAGCGGTAAGGAAAGAGAGTTTGTTATGTCATGAAACCATACATACGGGGCAGAAGCCTTTTAAGTGCAAATTTTGTAAATATACCACCGTTCGTAAATCTCTGCTTGACAATCATTTGAAAAGGCGACATAGTGATGTTTTAAGGGAACGGGTGATTGTGAATGATAGTAAGATTGAGTCTCTAAAGGTTCCTATAGAAAAGGCTCAAGTCATTGAGGGTATGAAAGAGCAGCGTATGTCTAGGGAAATGGAAGATATGACAGATGAACAGAGTAGCAAAGATTATGATGAACAGTCCATGTAGATTTTTGTAGCAGTGTATGTAATGTGGCTGATTTTTACCCTCTAAAGGGGGTGATTTTAAGCTGTTAAACTTGGTTGAATGTCTTTTCGCGGCTCGACCGGAGTGATACCACGGCCTCACAAAAAATCGACGTGAAACAACGCTTGCCTTGTGTTTCGTTGTGTGAGTGAGGTTACCGGAAGCCCAATCCCCTATACTATACTAAATTCCCAACCCCCAATAGACCGGCAACGCACTTGTAACGCCTCTGGTGTTTCAAGTGTCCATAGACGGCGGCAATTGCTTACCATCAGGTGATCCGTCAGCTTGTTTGCCGGCTTATTTCATAAAAAACAATCCAGAGCCGGTAATCTAAATGATTACGACAGAAATCGGTTGCTAAGCCATTTTTAATCTTATAACAAAGGCATATATGATTGAAAATTCATAAAAGATGCTCACTGCTTATATCCCAAGCTACTTTTGGGTGGCCCTGCAATAACGTCTTCCATATATCTAAAATTACTATTTTTAACCTGGAATCTGAAGAATTCGCCAGTATTTCACATCCTCGTACCTCGAAAAGTCATCCATTGTCCATGGGTGACACTGATTGCTTACCATCAGGTGATCCGTCTGCTCGTTTACCGGCTTATACCATAAAAGGAAAGGGTCTCTGACTCTTTCTAAATAATCAGCACGGAGTTCGGTATATGGCAATAGACTCACCCCCTATTACTTTTTTTCAGAGGGGAAAATCATCCAATGTCTTCTCTCGCCTTGGGCGAGGCGAGAGGGAGTGTCAGACTCTTACTGACTAAACACCACCCCGTTCCTACTCCTGCTTTTCGAGCCGAAGCCCCGGTAAACCCGCTAGGTAGTCCACAGCTCCGGAACTCCCTATTACATGGGACTCATTATATTAATGGTGAAAAGTGGGTGTTAGATTGTATATCACATACCTTGTAATATATTGGCACATTTACGGTTTTCGTAGTTTACCTGACTTGTTTAGTTTTTTGCTTACTGACCAATGAACCGTTGTTTTACGTGCGTGAGGGGGAAACTACAATAATGGTATAATGACACTTACGACCTCTCTCGATGAATATGGAAATAAATAGATTAATATGCACTTTTAAACACGTAAACCATATAAAGTCAATTTCGTATTTTTTGCAGATGTGCCAATATATTACTAGGTGAGCGATATGTGAACCCGTCTACCGAATCATGCAATAATAGACTTTATTTCTTAGTCAAATTGGATTGAAATTGATTAATATTTTGATTAGAAATTCTTATAAAAAAATGTACCTATATCATAGATTTTTTTGAGTTACGAAAGAGATTTATTATTTTGTTTATGTAAGAATACTATGTACATATTAATGTTAAGAAATAAATGTTCTTGCTTTTACTAAAGTTTGTCTATTTTATTTATTTTTGACATACCCATTACCATTTACTTCTTTCTGCCTTTGCTGGATTTCCTGGGTTGGATAAAAGTTTTTAAGTCAGTAGCTGAACAGAACTCAGAGGGTCGGCTTCAGAGGGATATATAAACTTCACAAACACAAACACCAACTGTTATTGCACTCACTTATTTATTATTACACTTTTTCCCGCTAGGGGCGTTACTTGTGCTCACCCGACGTCAAATTGACGCCGGACCTAACCAAATTGATGTAACGAAACCATAGCGCGATCTATTTCGATTTTAGCCCCATCTATCGAGCGCCATGACAACTCGAATATTTAATAATATTTTAATACATATTTTGATCGCGCTATGATTCCGTTACTGCTCCGAACAGTAGCGTTGGCCGGCAACGCACCTGTGACTCCTCTGGTGTGGCCGGCCAAAGGCGTCCATGGGCGGCGCTGATCGCTTACCATCAGGTGACTAGTCCAATTGCCAGGGTTGTTTGCCACCTATTCCATAAAAAAACACGTATCCTACCTAGGTGGGTATAAAAATTTGTTTGAGCCCCCCTTTTTTCGTTTCGGTGGGGGGATCATCGAATGACTTTTCCCGCCCTGTCTCTCAAACCTCAAAGAGGGGACTTACCGAAGCTATAACAGTGAACCCTCCCACGCAATGAATCGGTAACGTGTTTTTGTTTTTTTTTTCTTTTGAAATACGTTGCCCCACATTAGGATTTTGTCCTGTGTCGTGGGTGCGTTTACAAACATACAAGTTCACATACACATGACACCCAGACCCGAAACAACAATTTGTGGATCACACAAAGAGTTGCTCCGTGCGGGAATCGAACCCGCTACAAGTTGCACGGCAGCCAGTTGCCCAGCCACCGCACCAACTATGCAGTCCGTGTGTTGAGCGCATATAGCGTACGGCAGCCCAGCGAGTCGTTTGTATAGTGTATTTATGTATTTCAAACATCCATTACTGTTTTTTTAATTCAGCTGTTATATCCACAAATGGGACTTTGCATACAGATATCGATGGTTAAAAGGAAATAGGGTATAAGCGACAAAAACTGAAATGTTCAGGAGAGCCGTTTATACTCGTCAGTCGTCGAAAGAATACTAGGAAAATATTTTTTTTTTGCTTGAGTATAAAAGCCAAAAATGTCATCGTAAAGCCATGAGAGTAAGCGCATTCGAAAGAGCGGAAAATTTTACGTAGGGTAGCATAATAAATGAAATGACTGCCTCGTTGGCCGAGTGGTTGCAAGTGCGACTGCCGGGCAAGGGGTCTCGGGTTCGATTCCCGGGTCGGGCGAAGTATTACTGGGCTTTTTTCGGTTTTTCGAAAATGTCTCAGTGGTAGCACGGAGTCTGGAAATATGCCCGGTATATGGCAATAGGCTCACCACCTATTACATGGGACTTACAACACAAATTGTGAAAAGTGGGTGTACACAGTGGCATTACGTGCCATAATGTGCACCTCTGCCTACCCCTTTGGGGATTAAAGGCGTGACGATATGTATGTATGTATGATACCATAATAAACTCATTTTTGACCAAAATGTCGCTTATACCCTATTTCCTTTTAACCGTCGATATCTAATGTAATTTTACATTGAAATAAAGAAAATTCAGCAAAAAACCGGTATCTAACATGATTTAAATTCAGGAGTTGAATAGACATGCGTTTTTGTGGAGATTTGTGAAACACACGTATAGTTGGGAGTATGGATAAGGACACAGGCAGAGTAGGGGATACAAGCTATCGTAGAACTAGCGACCCGCCACAGCTTCGCATGGGTGCAATGGTGATATATTACGCATGTATTATACATATAAACCTTCCTCTTGAATCACTATCTATAAAAAAAAACCGCAACAAAATCCGTTGCGTAGTTTTAAAGATTTAAGCGTACAAAGAGACATAGGGAGAGAGAAAGCGACTTTGTTTTATACTATGTAGTGATTCCGGAGCTGCGGACTACCTAGCGGGTTTACCGGGGCTCCGGTTCGAAAAGCAGGAGTAGGAACGGGGTGGTTTTTAGTCAGTAAGAGTCTGACTCTCCCTCTCGCCTCGCCCAAGGCGAGACTTCTCTCGCCTTCACATTGTAATGTCACATGTAATGTCTTCACATTGGATAAATTTCCCCCCTCAAAAAAAATGCTATGTAGTGGTAACGAAATAAAACACATATAAAAGGACAAGTACCTTTAATAAAATTTCATTGTGCATTCAGTTTTAAAAAATAAGGGCAAAATAACATACATTAGGCGTGCGAGTGGCATCCGGCCCGTACATGTTCGATCAATTATATATTCATATATATAAAGAATCATTTTTATATATATAAAGTCATTACCCACCATGGAATTACTCCACACTCCACCCAGAGTGACAATTATTAATAATATAATAATAATAATATGTATTTTGTTACATTAATTAATAATATCATAGTACTTATTCTATTTAATATTTTTTTTTAATTATAATGCAGTAAATAAGCAGCGAGACTAGATTCGGATGGCGTTGGCGTCTACCTATTTATATATTATATATATATACCTATATTTTATAAATATATATAAAACAAATATCTGTATTATAAATATTGACATAAAGAGATGTTCAATCTAGCTTCGCAGTTACAATTAAAACTTCAACCATATTGCTTTTGCAATAAAATGAAAAATTGAATGATTGGCGTCTAACAAAAGAGTGAAAGAGAGAGCGCTCTACAAAGCTACATCTATCTCGCTCTTTAGGTCAATATATATAATTTTTTAATGATATTTGCAATCTTTTTATACAGTATAATCTTTTGTAATTTTAGTTATATGCGTATGACTGGACAGAGTGGAAAAAAATCCAAAATTATGAACAGACCAATCTGATATAATTGCAGATTTTCTACTCAAACCTGGAATCGAAGTTAAGACCGCTCGATATTACAATTTCCATACAAAAATATCATTTGTATGGTTTGTCATACGCACATAAATCGTCATTACATTAAAATATGTATGATATTTAGTATAATATTCAATTTTTATATTTAGCAACACTGACATAGTTTTAAAAACCAACCGTTACTTAAGATTTTTTTGAAAATATCAATCTTGTCGATAAAATCAAGACTCTAAACTATTACTGAGTAATTTGCAACACTCAATAACACTTTACCCAACACGAACAACGCCTAACATTGAAACAACGACTTAAAACAAAATCAGTGTTGCCAATATAAAAATAAAAATATCAACGTATCATACAAGTCGAGTCGAGATCAACAAAACAAAATGACATAAAAATCATTCTCAAAAGTACAGTCAACGCATAAATTATACATAATTAAAGCGATATTCGCCTCTATTCCGTAAGTATTAAGATCTATTTTAATGTATCACTATACATTGCTGTTGACTGTACTATAAATATAGAGAGGAGTCTCAGTTTTAAACTTTTAAAACTTATTACAATTAAAAATATTTCACTTTATCTGAGCCGTGGTTTTATACGAAGTATTTTTGTATAGATATAATCGGATATTTAAAAGACAGTATAAATTACTAACTCTTTGATTCTCTACTAGTTTCTGCTCACGCTACTCATGATGAAGAGTTCCTCTGTGACTTGAAACTAGTAGAGCTTTTCTCTATTCTAGTAGAATATTAAAACCATGGTAATAATGAAATTAAAATAACTTCATTTTAGAATCATTTACTAAGATTATATCTTAATCGCCACGCCTTTTATCCCCGAAGGACTAGGCAGAGGTAGATTTTTATCTTCAATTTCTTTTAAAAACCGCCATATCTACACAAAACCTCCTCGTATTTACATTAAAATAACATAAAAACTCAAGAAAAACCTTTACAATTCACAATTTGTCAGATTTCATAGTAATTTCAAATGTCGATAAACCTGTCGTTGTCTGTTTCAACCTTATAGCATTGGAATTAAGATACAAATTACAATTTAAAGATTATAAATTGCAAAATAAAAATAATCTTGAGTTATTTTTTCAAAGTGCCATCAGATCACCACAGATGGGGCCCAGTAGGGCTGATGCCTGATCCGGAGCTGCGGACTACCTAGCGGGTTAGCTCCGGCTCGAAAAGCAGGAGTAGGAACGGGGTGGTTTTTAGTCAGTAAGAGTCTGACACTCCCTCTCGCCTCGGTCAAGGCGGGAGAAGTCATTGGATAAATCTATCTCCCTTAAAAAAAGAGTTATTTTTGAAAATAATAAATTCTAATTTAAAAAATTGTACTCCACATAGGAAAACTAACTTTAATCCGTATGTAATAAGGCTTAGTTTACTCTGAAACGTATCAATAGAGAGATGACGACAATTTTATCGATATTTAAAAACACAAATAACAATTTAATAACCAGTCGATAAATTACAAAGCATAAACATTACATCTTAGCTGTACCTAAATATTTTAAAAATTACGCTATCCTGCCTCTAATTCGATATATCGATAGTCGATACAAAACATCGATACATCGAATAGAGGCTAGAGAAGTATTAAAATATTTTTTTTTTCAATCAGCCATTAATTAATTAAAGAATTATCAACAAATTTCTCTTTTTTTTTGAACTTTACGTACTGCACCCATATTTTAATTAATTATTTTTTGTAAAATATTATTACTTCTTTTTTTAGCCACTTCATGTATTATTTTTTTAAATTATTACATACAATTTTGTACATGTCTTGTTCATTCTTAGTCAATTGTCGTGCAAATTGATAGTCGAATAACTCTGTATATCATGATAGATAGTTATGGGCCCCGATTGCGGCTCGAAACTAGTCGATTTACCTCGATCGGTTTGCTCGAAAATCTTAGTCGATGTCAATTTTTAAATACTTGAGACTATTATAGCATATAAAAATAAATCATTTTCATATTAACAACTCTATGAACAATTAAGTAAAACGTGCAAACATGCAAAATTATGTTTTTTTTTTTTAGTTTTTCTTGCGTTTTTAAAACCATTATTACATTCTCAGTATAAAGCGTTTAAAAATTGACATACTAACCTAATACCATAGCAATTTGCGTTTCATAATGTGTTTTATCCAAAATATATTAAAAAAATACACTTTTTTTCAATATTTTTTGGTAAAAAACGCATTAAATTAAACCTTAGTTTATGAATTACTGTCACTGATATTTCATAACATTTTTCACTAGCATATAGTTACGAAAGCGTAGAATACATTCGTCACCACTTGTACTCTTCCCGCGGGTGTCACATACCCGACTAACCACTGTACTCATTTAATGGTTACTTAACCCAGTCCTTAGCAATTGTTTTCGATACAAAATCGTTACTAAGGAATAGTTTAAGTTATCATTAAATGTCTGGAGTGCTGTCAGTCACTACACATTAGACAGAGACCGGGCAGCAGCGCTCTCTGATAAACCTGAACCTTTTATACTGCGATCTCTAACCCAATACATACAAGATATTATACCAAACCTTTCCTAAATGTATTTTTAGAGGAAACGTCATGAAATTTCAGTCAAAATTTTACAGTAATCCACAAAACCAGGTAATACTTTTCAGTCAAACATTTTTCAGAGATGTGATATTTTTTTACAAGATCCCTATTTTATTACCAACACCTAATGTTAGGGGTCTCTTAATAAAACAGGGCCTTAAATATAGAATTTCCGGCATACCTCTTGTATAAGAATCATTGATCTTTAATCGTCCAATGAGATACTTCAAATAAGATCACTATTGTAAACCAACGCTTAGAAAAGGCAAAAAAATATGTGAAATGTAACACGTTTTTATGAGCCCTGTCTTGGCTTGAAACTAGTCGAGTTGCCTCGTAATTTAATGGTTACTTAACCCAGTCCTTAGCAATTGTTTTCGGAACAAAATCGTTACTAAGGAATAGTTTAAGTAATTATTAAATGCCAGTAAACCGTTAAATACGAAACGTCACGCCTTTTATCCCCGAAGGGGTACACAGAGGTGCACATTACGGTACGTAATGCCGCTATACAATGTAAACCCACTTTACACCATTTGTGTTATAAGTCCCATGTAATAGAGGGTGAGCCTATTGCCATAAGTCTTTAACTATCAAATTAATTTAGTATGTCTCTCGATAGTTATAATACAAAAATATAATGTGTTTGCAAACTGTGGTGATTATTATTATTATAGTATTTTTAGTCATTGATATGTAATTAGATTTAAATAGTATTTATACCGTCCTTGGTGATTTCGGGGTAAAAATGAATTCCAAATTTCCTTCCAACAAAATCCACAATTTTTGTCATTTCACGAAAGCTTAATGATTTTTATTAATTTCAAGGAATTTTATAGTAATCTATTTTTCCTTGTACAACCGATATTTTAACCTCTTGTCTATTGGTATATGAGACACAATAGAAAACACATTGTATCTCGCGTAGATCTGCGTTCCGACATAATTCCCCCCATAAAAGGGGGTGAATAGATACAGAAGAGGGGTGAAAATGTTCTAACATCTATTCACCCCATTCCTGTATCTATTCACCCCCGTTTTACTGTTAACGGGTTACAATATTGATACAACGTATAACGAAGCTACGGCGAGCTACTATTTCTATATATATTTCTTACATACATAACATTTTTTTGTCTTTCCCAAGCGCTAGCGAGTATATAGCGCCTATATATAACAATATCACTTTTATATAATCTCCTATATGCCTTTATACATCTATATTCGTACGCCTGTCAAATAAACACTATCAACTTCGGGTATTAGAGAGAGACATGAGTATATCAAGTGTGTATAGCGCTATCTCTTTCCATCTTAGAAGGGGGTAGGTAGATGTGTACAATGTACAATATACAATGTAACACATAATTTTCACCAGTTATGTTTATGAGTCCCATGTAATAGGGGGTGAGTCTATTGCCATATACTGGTCACAATTTTAAAGTCCCTAATAATCTTAGACCCAGTCAAATTCACTTAAAAATAATTAAAAAATTAAATAACATAATTAGAGAGCTTCTAAAGTCATTATTTAAATAAAAATAATTACATACTTAAAATAAAATATTGATTAATTTAAAAATAAAGCACCAATTAACACATTGAACGCCGCGGTGGTCACCGGTGACCGACGTTAGCGGAGGATTTGCCTTCAACAGTTTTCTATTGGCAGTCAAAGACTTAATAACAAAACGCTATGCACTTATAGTACATGCTTTCTCCTCCAGATTTGTTATAAGAGCAAGCAACGTCACGCCTTTTATCCCCGAAGGGGTAGGCAGAGGTACATTACGACACGTTGTGTTATAAGTCCCATGTAATAGGGGGTGAGCCTATTGCCATATACTGGACACAATTCCAGACTCCGTGTTATTTACTACTTAGATTGGTTTCAAGAATAAGCCTAGGTACCCTAACTCGAGACCTTTAACTCGCCTGTCTCACTTATACGCTTCGATTTTGCGACAGAAAAGAGATAGAGAGAGAGAGAGAGCTACTAAATACACGAACTCAACCAATAAAGCATTAAAATATCAATAACATATCCAGAATCGAACCCAACACCCCTAGCTCAACAACGAATCAATAAAGAGAAACGTAACATTGTAACAATCTTCAATGCAAGAAAGAGACAGCTATACAAAACCCGAAGTTACCCGAATGTACTCTTCTAACACCCGAAGCTTTATACATTGTATGTCTCAGCTTACCATTGCTTAGAGCTTCAGCGTAATGATATAATAAATAAATAAGACTATGTAGCAAGCCTTTATGTATTATATACCTACTTTATTGTATAAAAAAAATATATTTCTGCAAAAAAGTGGTATTTTTTAGCGAAAATTATTTGAGTAGCAACGTCACGCCTTTTAATCCCCGAAAGGGTAGGCAGAGGTGCACATTACGGCACGTAATGCCGCTATACAATGTACATCCACTTTTCACCATTTGTGTTATAAGTCCCATGTAATAGGGGGTGAGCCTATTGCCATATACTGGACACAATTCCAGACTCCGTGCTACTACTGAGAATTTTTAAATTGTCTAATATTGCTTTTACCACTCAAATAACTTTCACCCCTATTCAATACACAATAAAGTAGGTATTTATACAAAAGAAAATAATTTACAATACTAACCAAAACGACTACATGACTAAATGTGACTTAACTCCATTACATAAAGTCTATTATCGCTTGGCATTTTAATAAAGTGATCTCAATGTAAATTGAACTTTAAATATATGGAATTAAAGTTACATTTAGCATAATAGACATTTTGGTTATTAAAGCCATGTTGAGTTAAATTATTGGTATCTCTTTCACATACTTGAGTGACACAGCTTAAAAAAAATGTTTTCCTTCACCGTTTGTCAGTGGTGTCTAAACAATCTTAGAAAGTACATATAACTCGGAAAAAGTCACATTGGTACTTGCTAAATTATACGACATATTTTCACAATGAGCTGCATAAAAAGATAAAAGATCTTTCTTTCTTTCTTTTTAAAAAGATACCAAAAGTTAACACAACTAGCTAACAGCCGCACTCAGAGACATTTAATGATTACTTAAACTATTCCTTAGTAACGAATTTATTTCGAAAACAATTGCTAAGGACTGGGTTGAGTAACCATTATTGGCCCGCATCGTACGCATCGCACGCAACGGATTTTAGTTTGTCTTGTATAGAAACTCATACAACTGCGTCCACTGATCCGCATCGTACGGACCGCATCATCGGCAATGTCTACATGCGATGCGTACTGATGACGTCATACGGAATGCGTGCGATGCGTGCGATGCGAGCGTGTGAATGACGTCAGAGTACGATAGTTAAAGAATAAGTAGTAGAAGTAAATCCACATAATATCTACGCTCAATCCAATATGTACAAAATAAAACATAATTTCTTTTTCGCATTAATTATATAAAAAATTAAAATACAAGACTCAATTTCAATTTTTGTAAGGCGTGATTGAAGAAATGCAATAATCGCCCTTATAGGCTATACGATCTTATATGTAATAACGAACATATTTCTACACATGCACTTTTGTTTATAGGGTCCATTTTACGATGACAGTATTTTTTTTATTTTACCCAACATTTTTCAAGATTGTATGCATGAATATGAAATAAAATCATTACAATACGGTAGACGACTAATTTTTATTTCAATGTCTGTCTTGTAGATTATTTTAAAACATTAAACACGTATTTTTTATAAGTGAATATGAGCCTCTAGCATGGCTTGAAACTAGTCGAGTTCCTCGTCAAACAGTTACGTGAGTAAGCCGATAACATAATAATTAGTCTTTATCGTATCGTCACGTTGGCATACCGATAACATAATAATTAGTCTTTACAAGCGTATGAATACGCCGTCGTATTATCACGGCATTAAGCTTAAGACACGACAACATGCTTGCAATTGGGCCTATCGTATTTTAGCCCACAAGACAGCGCTAATATGAACCTGTTCTTCGTCCAATAAGAAATTAGCTAGCACACGATTGGACACTCAACATTTTATTTATGGAATAGGTGGCAAACGAGCAAACGAGTCACTTGCCAATGGACACCCGCAACACCAGAGGAGTCACAGATGCGTTGCCGGCCTTTTAAAAAGGAGTACGCTCTTTTACCATTAACATTTTTGAACTGTTGTAATTGGACTAAACATATCTTGATACATAGCGCCATCTGGTGGCCATACATTGATACAAGTGCAGTGTAGAACATATATATATGTAGTAGGTGTCATGATATGAGTTAGGGCGCGATGGAGAGCGGTCGGAAGCGTCGCGCGCGGGCCGCGTTGTGCGGTGGGGGCGCGCCGGGCGGGCCGGCGGGGGGCGCGGCGGGCGCGGGGGCGGGGGCGGGGGCGAGCCGGACGACGAGGAGCCGGCGGACGCGGGCGGCGACGACAGCAGCACGGCCGGCACGCCGCGGGACGCGCTGCGGCTGCCGGGGGCCGCTCTGTTAGCATGGCGGGGTAGGGGTGACGGCTCGGTCACTTGAGGGGGTGGGCTCTTATGGGCCTTATAACTACTAATCCCCTAATATGTGGCCCACAAAAAGTACGTTTTATACTAATCCCCCTAATAAAAGTATATGTGGCCCACAAAAAGTACGTTTTATACTAATCCCCCTAATAAAAGTATGTGTGGCCCACAAAAAGTACGCTTTATACTAATCCCCCTAATAAAGGTATATGTGGCCCACAAAAAGAGTACTCAGTAGAGTACATTTTTTATACTTAGTTCGATTTCAAGCAGGAATCGAACCCGCAAGCACATAAAACTTAACTGTAACCCATAAGATGTACTTAATAGAGTACATTTTTATACTTAGTTTGATTTCATGCAGGAATCGAACCCGGTTTTACGATATAAAGATATTTAGGGCCTCTAAAATAACTTTGATTTCATGCAGGAATCGAACCCACAAAACCATAGCACCTAACTGTGATAACTTTAGATACTATATTGTTCTTGATAACTTTGATAACTTTATTATTATGAAACATCACCCTCCTCTTTTATACATCCCCTAAAAATTTCAAAATAATAAAAGAAATAAACCTAATCATTCAACCCAGACAAATTACACGAATTTGTTACATGCGAGAATCGAACTCGCACACCTTATTAAAACCACACAAAAAAACAACACCCTCTATAACTAACACCCTCGAAAAAAGGAACACCCTGTATATTAAAAAACAAAAAAAAATTTTCATTCATACCTAGAATGATGGTGCGGCGGCTGTCGGTGTCGCGGCCTCGCGAACCGTAGGTTCAATTCCCGGGCCGGGTCTACGGCGTACTTATCGTTTGCATTCTGCCGGCGCCGCCGCAGCGCTGTGGCGATAGCACTACATATTTTTATTATGTTACTTGGTTCAATTAGGGGATGGGCAGGATACTCATGTATTCATTCATGCAGCAATCCCCGAAGGGGTAGGCAGAGGTGCACATTATGGCACGTAATGCCGCTATACAATGTAAACCCACATTTCACAGTGTTATAAGTCCCATGTAATAGGGGGTGAGCCTATTGCTGTATACCGGACACAATTCCGCTACTACTGAAAAGTAGTAGCGGAATTGTGTCCGGTATACAATTTTCGAAAAACCGAAATAAGCCCAGTAAAGCTGTGCCCGACCCTGTGGGAATCGAACCCGAGATCCTTTGCTCCACTTGAGCAACGAGGCAGTCTTATTTATCTAACTGTATAATACGGTAAAAAGCATGAAGAAGAAACGGGGTGGTTATTTAGTCAGTAAGAGTCTGACACTCCCTCTCGCCTCCTCCAGAAGTCATTGGATGACTTTCCCCCTTTTTTTTTGAGGGGGGAAAATCATCCAAAGACTTTTCTCGCCTTGGGCGAGGCGAGAGGGAGTGTCAGACTCTTACTGACTAAAAACCACCCCGTTCCTACTCCTGCTTTTCGAGCCGGAGCCCCGGTAAACCTGCTAGGTAGTCCGCAGCACCGAGACTCCCCCTTAATATAAGGCGTCTGACACTCCCTCTCGCCTCCTCCAGAAGTCACTGGATGACTTCTCCCCTTAAACCCCCCTTAAAAATAAAGCTATGCGACTGACCGGGCGTGAGGTCCGCGACGTCGGGCTGCAGCGGCCCGTCCCCGCTCCAGCTGGCGCACTTGGCCAGGCGCTGCTCCGCGCCGCACGCCACCGGGATGCGGGACGTCGACGCACTGCCCGACGACCGCTGGGAGGGGGAGGAAAAGAGGGAAAATATATCATTCTGTATATCTCAAAAAAAGTATCAACCTGTATATCACAAAAAAGTATCAACCTGTATATCACAAAAAAAGTATCAACCTGTATATCACAAAAAAGTATCAACCTGTATATAACAAAAAAATATCAGATCATCCTGTATATCACGAATTTACTGAAAATCGTTACTAAGGAATAGTTTAAGTAATCATTAAATTACTCTAAACATCAAATACTCAAACGCCACTCAATTTTAAGACGCCCTCAAAACTAATTCTGTCACTATCAATTCTTTATAAAATTACAGAGATAGCACGATATTTATGTACAACTTAAAATTGAGTAGCGTTTGAGTATTCGGGCGTAAGTTGGTCACTAATAAATTAAAAAAATATAGTGACTTACATCTCTTAAACTCTGCGATCCGTCTCCGGCAGCGCTTGAAGCTTCTTTCTTATAAATTGCCATTATACTCCTGAAAATTAAACAAAACATTAATAAGTGTGGGAGAGCCATGCTTCGGCACTGCTGGGCCGGCTCGACCGGAGTGATACCACGGCCGAGCAGAAAACTGACGTGAAACAACGCTTGCGTTGTATGAGTGAGGTTACCGGAAGCCCAATTATCCCCCTTCCCAATCCCCGATTCCCCAACAACTCTTAAATTCCTAACCCCTAAAAGGCCGGCAACGCACTTGTAACGCCTCTGGTGTTTCAAGTGTCCATGGGCGGTGGCGATTGCTTACCATCAGGTGATATGTCTGCTCGTTTGGCAGCGTGTGCCATAAAAAAGAGATGTTATACCAGTAAACAGTATAAGCTGACCGTTGAATGTACGAAAATATCTTAACATCACGCCTTTAATCTCCGAAGGGGTAGGCAGAGGTGCACATTATGGCACATAATACCAATATACGCCCATATTTCACAATTTATGTTCTAAGCCCCATGCAATAGGTGGTGAGCCTATTGCCATATACTGGACACAATTCCAGACTCCGTGCTACTACTGAGAAATTTTCGAAACATCGAAAAAGCCCAGTAATACTTCGCCTTACCCAGGAATCGATTTACCGCGGCTCCGGCTCGAAAAGCAGGAGTAGGAACGGGGTGGTTTTTAGTCAGTAAGAGTCTGACACTCCCTCTCGCCTCGTCCAAGGCGGGAGAAGACATTGGATGATTTTCCCCCTCAAAAAAAACCCGGGAATCGAACCATGGTAAATTGGTTGTGTATAGGCCGATGTAGCCTATATGTAGGAGTATCTTACCTGTCCGGTATAGCGTCTAACCGTGTCCTCTCCACAGCTGGACTCTGACTCTTCTCCCCGCTCCGTGTCGATGACCTGAAACCAGAGACAATATTCTACTATTAACAAACTGTCCCAATGCTTAATCTATACTAATATTATTAAGCTTAAGATTTGTTTCGTTTAAAAGCGCTAATCCCCAGAACTGTTGGTTGTAATTGAATAATTTTGTATTTGATAGTCCATTTATTAAGGAATGGTGTAGGTTACGATGAATAGGAACCCAGTAGCGGGTGAAGCCGCGCGGAAGTAGCTAGCCATACATATTAGGCAAACTTTCTATCCTAGAAAAATGGGTGGAAGCTAGTTTATTTTATATTATTACTTATGTAATCGATACGTAACGTCATGCCTTTTTATCCTCTCCTATTACATGTATGAGAGGTAGGCAGAATGTCACGTTACGGCACGTAATGCCGCTATACAATATACACCCACTTTTCATCAGTTATGTGATAATTCCCATGCACACTTCCAGACCCCATGCTACACTGAGAAACTTTCGAACAGCCGAAAAACGTTCAGCAGCACTTTGCCCGATCCAGGAATCGAACCCGAGACCACTTGTCCGACAGTTGCACTTGCGACCACTCCACCAACGAGGCAGTTTGTTTTATACTATGTAGTGATAGTTGAAGTTGGTTTTTTACCGACTTCACAAAAAGGAGGAGGTACTATGTTCGGCTGTTTGTATGTTTTTTTTTGTATGTTTGTTCATCGAATACTCCGTCAATTGTCGACGGATTTTCAAAATTCTTTTTTGTTCGAAAGTAGATAGTTCTGAGGTGGTCGCATTGTCACCGAGTTAGGATCTGATGATGGGATCTTAGAGAAATCGAGGGAACTCCTCAATTATTATAGGGAACTATATAGTGATTTTGGCATATTCATCTAGAATTGAAGCATTTACAGTCAAAAAGTAACCTTTGAAGAGGTGGAACTGATGAAGAAGACCAGAAATGGCCAATGGAACTTCATACTCACATAGAAATCACAATAAAGTTAATTAAGTGACTGTGACAATACAAATAAATAAAGTAGTTATTGAGATAGAGAATTTTAACCGACTTTTTTAGTCGGTGTTTCTTGGTATTATTTGTTTGTTACACCGACTTCCGAAATTAAAGTTATTTTTAACTTATTTAGTGAAGTCGGTTTATTTTTTTGTAAAAAGTATTTTTTAAACGTAGTTGTAATAAAAATGATATTAATGTAGATTACCGTTTGTCCCGATGATGCTCCGTGGCGTCGTAGTAGACGGAAGCCTCGTCGTGGTTCGGCCGCGTCTCTCCGCTCACTACAGACTGAATCTTCACTGCAACAACGCACCTTATTACTGCATCTTTTTTATGTTCACTCATGCATTACTATTACTTAGGGGTACACAGAATACTTCCAACTAAAAGACTTATGCCCGAATACTCAAACGCTACTCAATTTTAAGACGCTCTCAAATGTAGTTCTGTCACTACAAATACTTTGTAAATGACAAAGATAGCACGAGATTTAAGTACAACTTAAATTTGAGTAGCGTTTGAGTATTCGGGCGTGTTAAATTCAAATAGCTGGTTTTTTATGGGATTAGTCAGCACAAGTGTCCATAGACTGCACACACTCTTAAATCGAATTCTGATCAATCGACTTTGATATTGTATTTCGTACTTTCCAGTTACAACACTAGCGCCCATTGCATCCGTATTGCGTGGATATTGAATGAAGTAAATGGTATTGAGTTTGGCTTTATATTTCGTACTCTGAATGCTATTGTAACAGCTACGATTGGGGTTGTATAGTTTTGACATTGAATAATTAATGAGATTTTTTTGGAATGAAACTGCATTGGTATTGAGTATGGTTTAAGAATAAGCGCCTTGCTTGCTTACCATCAGGTGATACGTCTGTTGATAATGATGATGAATATGACAAAATAAGTAGGGTACAATAATTACCACACATACCGGAGTGGCCGGGCGAGGTGGAGTCCGGCGGCCGGACCCTGATCTCCAGTCTGCTGGACACGGTCGGACCCTCGGCCTCGGGGGCCGGCTTCGGAGGTACGGCGCTGCTTGATGAACTGGATAGGCTCTGCGGATAATGTGATAGAAATGTTTAAAGTTTAGATTCGTTGTCATCATATCATATTCATTTATTTCAGGCTTCATAGGCCCATATCAAATACTATAAACTAATACATTAGAATTTATAAATGCTATACATACATACATTACAAACAATATTACAATTATATATATCATCGTCATATCAGCCACTCACTGTCCACTGCCTCACACAATGCTTCCTTTTCTAAAAAGTACTAGTGGTCGCCTAGTGGTCGAAATTCGACCATATACGATTTAATATAGGTACAATACCACTTAATATACGTTCAAGGATAATAAATTTATTAATTAAAAAGAATTCCAATTTGTAATGAATTTTGCGTAAAGAAATTATTATTAATTAATTGGGAGGACTACAAATTAATGTATTGAGTAGCAACGGTCTTA
Source organism: Spodoptera frugiperda (assembly GCF_023101765.2). Lineage (NCBI taxonomy): Eukaryota > Metazoa > Arthropoda > Insecta > Lepidoptera > Noctuidae > Spodoptera > Spodoptera frugiperda. The sequence continues at coordinate 7,065,985 of NC_064232.1, forward strand.
GTAACTGATAACGATGAAATTATTGAAAAAAAAAAATGCGAATCGCGGACTATTTTGTTTGAAAACAGTTTCAGATGAAAACAAGTGACAATACATGAATAAACTTTGGGGAACAGAGAGTAAAGTCCCCTAAGATCAGAAATGGATGTTCCGATCAGGCGAGGTGATCGTGTTTGGCGGGCTTTTTGCCCAACTGTTATTCGTGGGGAATTTCTATCCATGTTTATTCGCATGTCCAAATGTCGCAAATCTACATCGCACATGTGAAGTTTTCACATGTGCGATGTAGGATTTATGATTCGTTGATTTGTTCGTCGATAGTCTATGTGCGACTTCTGTCATCTGTCACATGTCATGTGACAATTGAAAAAAGAAAATGCGAATCGCAAGCTATTCTGTTTGGGAGCAGTTTCATATGAAAACAAGTGACAATACATGAACAAAGTGATAAAATAATAATAAGATTACATTTAGGTTACATTACATTTAGGTTAAAATTGTTCAACGGGCCTCTGCGAGTTGGCTTCAGCTCCTCGTACGCCTTCCAGAGGTCCGGGACCTTGTAGTCCCGTGATTATGTAAAGAACATACATAATAATAATAATATACGTACAGGCGCACTGAGCGCCCTCTGCGGCGCCGGCGGTGCGACGTCTATGGCGTCGTGGTCTCGCGCCGCCACGCCGCGCATGACGTCGAGCCGGTAGCGCACGGAGCCCGCGCTGCCGTCGAACGACGCTTGTTGCAGCAGCGGCGCGCGCAGCGAGCGGACGCGGCAGCCTGGACCACAACATGGTTTTTTTTATGTTAAATGGGCCGACGTTTGGCCGCTATCTCGCCTGATGGTAAGTGATGATGCGGCCTACGATGGAGCACGTCTGCCCATAAGCAACCTATTCACTCGGGCTTTGAAGACACCCAAGTTATACCCATCAGGAATCACAGATATACAAAAAATGTGGTGGACGGGAGGTGTAAGACGTGCGGTTTTCATGCTTGTAGCTTCATACTACAAGAAAATGTCCCCGCTTCTCATGCATGAGGATACCTAAACCTATCAACAGTGTATGTCAACAAATGTGTGGTTGCTCGGAAGTTTTAAGACGTCCGCTTCTCATGCACGAGAGTGCAGTGGTGAAACCTATAAATGGCAAGTATCAATGTGGTTTTTTCCAAGTTATATGTAGAGATTTTTCCTAAGATTATTTAGACACTACTGACAAACGCTGAAGGAAAACATCGTGAGGGAATCTGGGCTAGTTTCTGATTATAGGTTTGGGCTTATCTATACATATAAATGAAAGGCTCTAAAAGTAACCGTAAGAAAAACAATCACATCACATTAATAGCCTATAAGTAGTCACTGCTGACCAAAGGCCACCGAGAAGGCTTGAGCATGTAAATGCTTGCTCAATGCGGGTTGGCGATTTCTAACTTATAATTAGAAATTATAAGCCCAGGTTTTCCTTCACCGTTTATCAGTGATGTCTAACGGCGCATTCCAATAACCTACCGATCGGTAGATTTGCCTACCAGCGGTAGAATTTTGACATAAGCTCCATACAAAATGTGTCAAAATTCTACGGTTATTGGAATGCGCCGTAAATAATCTTGTAAAGTAACTCTACTAAACTCGGAACAAGTCTCACAGGGACTTACCATTGGAAGGTTTCAAGCCCGCATTCTAATGCATGAGAAGCGGGCATCTTAAAACATTAAATCTTAAAAAGAATATCTCACCAATAGCAGGCAACGACCAACATCGCGGCAAACTAGGCTGCAACTTCGGATAGGCGTCTATACCCGGTATGTACAGACAGTGTACTTTCTTCCTATTCTCCGTGGGACGTCGTGAGGGCTCGCTGTTCTGTCTTGTAGGCTCCGGGGGGCGCGCTTGTGGGGGTGCCGGGGGCGCGGGGGTTACTGGGGCTGGGGGCGCGACTGGGCC